>NC_089195.1:32563195-32825695 GCF_963930695.1 Labrus bergylta
TAGTCTTAGTCTTGGTCTTGGTCTTGGTCTTGGTCTTGGTCTTGGTCTTGGTCTTGGTCTTGGCTCAGTCTTCACCTGCCTTGGTCTTGGTCTTGGTCTTGGTCTTGGCTCAGTCTTGTCCTGCCTTGGTCTTGGTCTTGGCGTGGACTCGACCCCTAAATGTCTTGGTCTTGTCTCGATCTGGTCTCGGTTATTGTGGTCTTGACTTCAACACTAATGCTAAGCTCCATTAATGTTAAGCGATGTTTTGTCTTGCAGTTATCCTGATGTCGGTTCCTCCCTTTGAGCAGCATCGAGGCTTTCTCTCGGTGACATGCAGTCCGGAGGCGACATGCAGTCCGGAGGCGACATGCTCGAGCAGAAGAAAGAAAAGTAAAAGTGCCGATTCCAACAATTCAGAGGGTTTGAAAAGTTGGGCCTCATATGGAGGAAGAGGAACGAAGAAGCAGATTAATCAGCTTCCTCTGAACTTTACTCCAGGATGCTTCAGTCTAAAGATGCTTAGAAAGATTTCCCCACATGAGAATGTCAGCGTCTGTTTGATACTGATACCTGTGAATAAGGCTTTTATATTGTGGAAATGTCACATTTTCCCACGCTTTCAATCTAATATTTTAGGAATCAGACGATATTACTGTGGGCTCAGGCAGCGACTGTATATGATGGATAAACACAAACGCTGAAACTGTGAGCTCTGGGATGGGAGAGCGAGATGACATATTTTCTTTAGAATTTATCTTCAGGAATCAGGAAACAAAGACTCCCAAGAGGAGCGTGGAAGTCTATTATAACCGCTGCTGGAGACTAGAGACCGGCTTGGGTTTATCTGAGGAGAAATGGCAGAGGTAGAAATTGCAGTTTGGATACAAAGGACGGCACCGCTGCACTTAGAGGCACTTTGTCCAATGACAAAATACCCATCATGCAATGCTCATAAACACAACATACACTCAGTTTTCTCTTTGTTTTGACGTTTCTATTCATTTTTGTCAGGCTCTTTAACTGTGCTTCTTCTTCCTGTCTTCCAAGATGTCAGGATGACCTGCCTCTGAAATGAGTTGCCTTTTCAAAGATTCCCCTCAAAATGGGAGACATGTTGCCTCCATCTTTAGTCATTAAATCCTTTATTAAAATTGACCCTGCTCAAAGCTATAACATTTTATTATGTGCTTCCATACCCTTCCTCATTACTAATAATAGGCTATATTGTATTTAACGCCTTGGGCTACTTCAGAAAAAGTGTTATTTTGACCCTCAAACCTTCTTTAAGCTCATTAGGTAAATCACATTTTTATGAAGGAGACGTGTTTGGAGTCTAAATGACGCGCAGCAGAGCCATCTTGTGGTTGAAAACAAAAACGCTTTTCAGGAGATATAACTCTGACAGTAATGCGCGAGGAAGGTCGTGGGTTGATTCCTTTATTTCTAAGCGGAAACACCTGTTGCCAATTATCTGCTCCCTGTAAGCCAATAAACCAGCGATCACCGCGTCCTTCAGAGATCGTTTATTAATGAGATGAGGATGGACAACTTCGAAAATTAAATAAGACTGGAAATTCTCTTTAATCTTATATCCCGCGGTAAAAAGGACGATTACTCACAATCTTCACTCCGAGTGCTGTAGGCACATTTTCTCTCCCTTTTCCCCCTCATTTGTGTTTTATTAATCTACTCGGTGCGGATACGATTCTATCAACCTTGGCTGGAGACTATATTATAGGTTCATATATTTTGATCCAACGTGCCCAGGCGTGCGCTTTTACGCACACACACACTCACTCGATCATCAAGAGATCGATCAACTAACCAACTTCAGCAGCTTGACTGACACCTGCAGAGCAGTCGCAACTCAAACGAGAGCCTGACGGACTCCGACTGAGGATGCTCTCAGTGGCTCCCGATCCTCGTGAACAGAGGTTTTAATCATCATCAGGAGGGACGCAGAGGAATCAAACACGATGCCTCTTCTGCGATGAATTAAACTGTTTCAAGTTTAAGCATCACCCAGAGATTAAGAAGGTTTTTCTCGTTTCGGGCTCTTTCTTTGTGCATTTTGCTTCCGACTCAGGCACTTGTGAATACTTCTTAACTTGGATTTACTGTTTCCAGATGGATTATTTAAACCTCTCCAATTTTTCTCTCATAGACTCTAATTCAACAACAACAACAACAACAGGTAGGTCGAGTAAACAGCGGACTGTAACGTGGTCCAGTCTTATCTACCAGGTTGCTCAACACCACTGCGATCTGAATCTAAATAAAAATCTAATGCAAGGAGTGTTTTTTTTAATGCTCAAATCCGTGTTCCCCTAAATTCAGCCTGCAGTTAAATCCATTAACTTCCTTATATGTTGACGAGCATAATGAAATATGAATATTAATAATAATAATAATAAATTAGATTTATATAGCGCTTTTCTAAATACTCAAAGATTTAAATTTATTTTTAAATCATATCAAATCAGACTGTGCCACTCGTTCAATATTAATATTAATAATAATAATTAATAGTATTTCTCCTAAGGTCATGGATGCAGCTTTATTTGATCAAACATTTAAAACATGAAGGGCAAAGCTTCATTTAAAAAAATCCGTTTACAGATAATTTTGCTCATCAATAATAATCCAAGACATTTTGCTCCAGTCATCCTTTGTGCTGCAAGAGCCAAAAAACAAATACACCCCCCCTACACACACACACACACACACACACACACACACACACACACACACACACACACACACACACACACACACACACACACACACACACACACACACACACAGATACACACACAAACTATCAATCGTTCCTAGAGTGATGCAGCCTAAAAGCCAGATGCAGAAATGTCAAAGCGTCTCTAATAATTAATAATAATAATAATAATTATCCCCTAATAGAAACTTGTATTGTTCGTTCCCTGCTGCTCTGGACATTGCTTTGTGACATAAAGACTGCATTACAAGATGTGCAAAATGAAAAAAAAAAATTGATTTCATACCAGCACACAATGTACAATACAGTAAGCCATCATTCAATGTGTGTCCTTGTACTTCTTGTCTCCAGTTGTAGATGGAACTCTACACTGCAGCTCCATCCTGCACGTCATCTCTGGCATCATCTGCTTTCTGGGCATCATGGGGAACTGTATTGTCATTTACACCATCATGAAGAAGACCAAATGCCGGGCCAAACAAACCGTTCCAGATATATTCATCCTGAACTTATCGCTCATCGATCTCCTGTTTCTCCTCGGGATGCCGTTCCTCATCCACCAGTTGCTGGGCAATGGCACCTGGCACTTTGGAGCTGCTATGTGCACAGTCATCACCGCGCTCGACTCCAACAGCCAGATTGTGAGCACTTACATCCTCACTGCGATGACACTCGATCGTTACCTGGCTACGGTCCATCCCATCCGCTTCAACTACATCCGCACACCTTGTGTGGCGGCGCTGGTGATCGGCTTGGTGTGGGGTCTGTCTTTGCTCACCATCATTCCCGTGTGGATGTACGCCGGCCTGATGACTCTGCCCGACGACATGGTCGCCTGCGCTCTCCTCCTGCCCAACCCGGTCACCGACATATACTGGTTTACACTCTACCAGTTCTTCTTGGCGTTTGCTATTCCGCTGGCCATCATCTGCCTGGTGTTCTTCAAGATCCTGCAGCACATGTCCACCAGCGTGGCCCCGCTGCCTCCCCGGAGTCTGAGGGTCCGAACCAGGAAGGTGACCCGGATGGCGGTGGCCATCTGCCTGGCGTTCTTCATCTGCTGGGCCCCTTACTACATCCTCCAACTGGTCCACCTCGGCGTGCAGAAGCCAAGCCTAGCCTTCTCCTATGCCTACAACATAGCCATTAGCATGGGCTATGCTAACAGCTGCATCAACCCATTCCTCTACATCATCCTCAGTGAGACGTTTAAGAGGCGGCTCTACAGGGCGGTTCGGCCAATCAACAGAAAGTTCCGCGTGAACCCGAGCACGACAGATGGTGGAAGTGTGAGCGTGAGGATGATTTCTGAAGGGGCTCAGCAGGAGCCGGCGTCAGGGGAGATGTTACCATCCAATGTGGCCCCACAGTGAATGATAACCAGAGAAGAAGAATGGAAATAATCAGCCCTGCTTATTCTATATCTGATCAGCTCTTTGAATGGAACAATAAGACAATGCAAAGTGTTTAGGTATGATTGCCTTATGTCTGCACATCAGCTCAAAAAGTCGTATTTTCATACACTGGGAGCTCAAAGAACCATCCCTAAGGCGTAGATTAAACCTGTTCAAACGATAAGATACCGTTATTTACTCTGATATGAGTTTGTATGTGTTATGCAGCTAAGAAAAGTGTAAAACAGATTTTATATTTTTGTTTCAGTGTACATATCTAAAAATCATTCAACTGTACTTCTTGTGTTTACAACTTGTTCCTTGTGCCATGTTTTGTCAGAAAAAAAACCCATTTTGAACTGATAAGGTCTGTGAGTAAACACGGCCGCACGACATCAGCTTTGCGCATCCTGCGGTGGTTTGGAGCGTTGGTTGTGCAGGTCCTCAGATATTAACGCTACCCGTCAATACTATCCAGAGTGAATATAACCGCTTCAATACAAAACCAGAGCTGTGTAGCTGTGCAGCGCACACAGCAAAACAAAACAAAAAACACCCTCGGCTGTCTTTGTCGATGTGCTCGAAGCTGCCACGCTCATCGATGACGCCTCTTCCTCACTGACCAATCAAAATCAAGAAGGGGCGGGGCTTCTGATATCAGCTTTGACAACAACAATGGCGGAGGAGAGGCTCGTCTGACTCATCTTTTCGACTCTCTAATTTCCAGGTGTGGAGCCGTTGCTAATGCCAGGACCTTGACATTCCTATCATGTTCTTTGGTGACAGTTCTTGGTGACAAAAAGCAAATATTAAGCACGCAGGGCTATCTAAAACTGACCTGACTGTCATTACCGAGGGAATGGAGGTTAATTTTCATAACCTACAGCAACACTGATTGTCAGGTGAGAAGTGTTCTGAAACTGAGGTTGTGCGCGCTGACAGCACATGAACCGCCGTTAGTGGACACAGGTCCTTATTCTCTACTTCAACTTTTATCATTTACCCTTTGGAGATGGAATACAGTATCGCCTAACCAGAGGCAAATGCCTTCACCTGAATTGACTTTGACGATGGAATTGTTCCCGTCAGCTTATTGCCGTATCGGTCAGAACAGTGGTGTGGGCGGGTTGCACAGCCTGGTCACTCAAGTCATTTGCTTCTAGTGCACAAAATGCACCATGAACTCCTCTTCATTTAGTTTTCCTCCTAGTCAGTTAAAAATAAAAACATACTATTTCATGGCTTGAGTACAAACACACGATAAGAGAGGAAACATACATATATTTCTGACCACACTAACCGAGACAAATACATTCCCGAGACCACAGTGCTCCAAGACCAGGACTAGACAAAGACCAAGGCAGGAGGAGACCGAGACAAGACCATAAATATCAGTAAAAAATCAAAAAGTCATCTTGTGTGTAGGGGGTTTGTCACTCTCTTGAGACCAAGACTGATTTTGAGTTCTATCACTAAGTGATTATATGTCTTTACATTGACTGTGTTGAATCTGCTTTATATTTTGTGTGTATACAATCTAATTTAGGACTTTACATGACGGGTCAAGGTAAAACAAAAACTACTGAACTTTCAACCATTTGTAGGGAAAACATTTAGACCAAAGCACCCAGTACTCAAAGAGTCTGATAAGCATGCTGTTGATATTTTTTTAAGGGGAAATATTCATCAGGAAAGGAGCAAACTTCTGGTTACTTTAAAAAATAGGAATATTGAGTACTGTGGTTCATGCATCCACATCAACACTCGAGTAAGGCTGAATATAAGGAGACTGTGATTGACATGAAGTACAGCTGGGTGACACATATCACTGCACGTTAAAAATATATGTGCACCCACACGGTACACCCAGCTGCTGTTTGCTGTTGTTGTTGTTGACAATACAGTTCCCCATGTTGTCGTGTGATGCTGAAGCCTCCAGCAGGTGGTGCTGCCGAGAGCTTTCAAAACGGGATCATTGAAAAGATGCATGAAACGAGCTGTGAGCCCTAAACATTTTTTTGTATAAATACTTGCACAGACATTGTAGCGATGACGATCTTGTCAGCTGTAATGTTAGTGGGGTCACCTGGGGGGAGGGGTTACTGCCCTTTGTGATGTCATGAAGGGAAAATCCCTAAACGGCCTGTTTGAGCTCACATTTTCTGAAAAGTGGAGCAGGCAGAAGACAGAGAGGACAGACTTTTCTCATCATTTGGGGGGGTTTGTAAACGGACTAGAGACACACACTGATGTAAGAAAAACCCGGTGAAGAGTATTTTACATGATATGTGACCTTTTATAAGTAATTTATTTTATTATAAAGTGCAAAAAAGATTGTTAAACTTTCAACATGACTGATGAGAAGCCATGACGTTGACTGGTGTTTGATGTTTGAACATAGCTGCTTTGTCTGTGACATTGACTGTTGATTGTTTTTTAAATGTTGCTACAGTATATGCATCGGGGGAATTTAATGGAAATTTCCACTTTCGGCTCATAATAAAGATTTATTCTATTCTGTTCTGTTCTATGTGTACAGTGAGCTGGTCATTACACAGAGTGGAAACATACCTTCTGTCCCCTCACGATTGTTTACTTTAAAAACAGCTGGCACGAGATCAGAGCGCTATGCAGAGTAAAATTGCAGAGATATTTTCTCCACATTCAGATGCAATCCAAGAGCAAAAACATGGAGCAGGACACATGTTGGGCATGTTTGCGCCTGAATATCATCAGAGCTATACGCTTTATGTATTTGATCATGAGATGGAGCAGATAACCGGAGCAAATGATGCACAATATTAGCGACCGCAATCTATTAAGTGAATGGCCCTCAGTTTCAAGAGCCTCCAGAACAGCAATTCTAGGGTGAGGTGGTCAAGTGTTGTACTTCTATTTGTAGGAATGCAACAAAAGCTCTGACTGGATTACACCTAGAATGTATAAGCTTATCAAACCACAGCCTGTACAGAAGCGAGAGAGGAAAAGCTTCGAGTCTGAACGTGCCACTTTGTCTAAATGTTGACCAAAACAAACTGGGATTCTTTCTCTCTCTGTCCCTCTCTGTGTCTGGACTGTCTATTTAATGATGAATAACTTAATGTGTGTTCTGTAAAAAATTAAAGGTTAGATTTGTATTGAACAACTGTCTGCCTCGTGATTTCATGTAGAACACATTTTCCATCCTCAGAACTATTTTACAAATGTAGAAAAGATTGTAGTGAACATTCCTCCCTTTGTTTGATATCTGCAGTGTTAATATTTAAAATGTCATGTTTAAAGGAAGAATGTTTACATTACTACAACAGAAATTTAAGCATCTCCTGTGTAAATGTCTCTCTGAGTCATGACTGTCTACAATGAGTGAGAAGCTCGAGTCCCGCTGGCTGTGTTGTTGTCAGAGTCGTGTTTACGTAGACGGGACGGCCGGCTCCTCCCCTTGTGTATAAAAGCTGTTTTAGTCAAGAAGAACATACTCACTGATTATTTGGATGTCACATAAGTCTCTTTAGATCACGCTCATTCTGTGTCGCTTCATGTTCAATGTGAAGCTACGAGCTAACTAAAGAACGCTAACATTAGCATGCTAACACAACAATGCAGGACACAGGTGATTGCAGCTTGAGCCAAGAACAATTTTGTCCGCCTCTTGCTCTTAAAGGTCCTATATTATGCTTTTTCTGGTTTTATCTGCTTTTTAGTGTGTTTTCCATGTGTCCTGTGCATGTATAGTCACATCTATGTGCAAAAATTCAAAGTCCGCGGAAACGCAGCTTCTCCTACGTCCTCCTGTTAGCTGTAGCATTAGCCGCATGTAACGCTCGGTTTTAGCCCCCCTCGAAAAAAATTTGCCAGTGTGACGTCTTGTCAGTGTGAGATCACTGATCTAAGCCCATTGGCTCGTTGTGGCAAGCCCAGCAGCTCATGTTGCACGCCCATTAACTTCTGTAGCACGCCCACGATATGCTGTAGCCTGCGGTAGCACAGTAGTGCTAAGGTGCTAATGTTTATGCTCCCCTCGGAGCCAAAGTGGCTGCATTCCCAATATGGTAAAAGGGACGTGACATTTCCGAGAACCGTGCTGAGCAACTGACCAATTACGGCAGAGCTGACAGGCCGACCAATCAGACCAGACTTGGCACACGTGGGGACTCTGAACGTGGGCACTTCAGAGCCTTAGAGAGAGAGTCAGAAGAGAGCCGGTGCATGGAGCGGCAGTTCATGAAAACAGACACTTTTTTATAACTTTACCTATTGTGAACATACTTTAGTAGGTACATAGATTAAATATATGAACCCCAAAAAGGGCAGAATATGGGCTCTTCAATGATGCTTAATTATGGTGCGTTCTTATTGATAACCACTTCATGCGAGTGGAGGGGGGTTGGAGGTGTGTTTCTGGAGGGAAGCGGAGGCTTCAGTATGGAAGAGGCGTGGCCAAACAGCAGTTTGTTTTGGTTTGATGCTGGTGCTCAAGGGCGACATCTACTGGATCAAAAAGTCTCACTTTCTTCCTTTAAAGTCTCTTCTGTATGGGGAAGTTGAGACACAGAACGCATGAAGCCATGTGATGTCACATGAAGGTTTTTTCAAGCCTATATGTTGTGGATAGATTCCCATTGAAAGAGGTCACAGGTTTCCTCGCTCATCAGGAGCTATTGACCGCACCTGTGATGTTCTTACAGCTAACGACTGATGACAATCAGCTGGGCTGGTTTTGTTTTGGCTCCAATTTGTGTCTGTCTTTCATTTTGATAGAATCAGTGGGTGGTTTTTTGAAAGGCTTTAATCTTCTGCTGCCTTGATTTAAAATTCTTTGGTATAGTGTACAAGTCTGATATGTTAAAAAGAACAGCAGACATTCATTTTCAACGCCTCATCAGTGTCATGACTTCAGTTTTAGTTAATGGATCACAGGCGTTAAAGAGGGGCTGCTCGCTCTGTAAAATGACAGGCTGCAGACAAAAGCATTATAATGACCACAGCTGTGTCATTTAAGACCTCATTTTATATTATTTTTCATGTGCAAAGCCATGTTAAAATGGCGATAATTACAGGGTATTTATCCGTGGTCATAAAAGGGCAATGACTATTCTGTGTGCGGGTTAGAGAGGACACCACGGGAGAACAGTCATTTACATAAAGTGCATAAAAATGTTAATAATATAACTGAGCCTTCAGTGATTAAATGTTAAATTCAAAGATTTGAGATTAATTGTATTTGTCACAAAAGAAAAAGGAGGCTGTTTGAAAGGCATGGTGGAAGAACAGAAATGTGCCAGAAGGATTAATGATGTAGATTTACCCTGAGGCCAGCAGGGGGTGATGAATGCTGGTTGGAGGGGCCCCCAATTAATTTTTGGCCTAGGGCCCCAACCGACTATAGGATTGCCTCTGGATTTACCCCATGGCCCGCAAATTCCAAATTTGCCATATCGGCAACCCAAGTCTTTTGAAGGTGGAAGGAACTGACCAGGTAGAGCGATCCATCAGAGGTGATGAGCGCCTCGTAAAATTGCTCCAACAAGAGACTTTTTAAAAATGTATATTTGATGCTGTGGTGCTCCAAATGTGTGTGCTGTAAAAACAGGTTGTTTTTTAAATGTGGTGTGTATGTGACTTCCTGTGTTCCTGCAGCCAGCCTCTAGTGGACACTCGATGAACTGCAGGATTTTGCACCACTGCATCGGCTTCATTTTTCAACACTGGCGGTTGCCGCTTTGTTTTTGATGATGGGGAGGTGTTAAGAGCACTCTGTTCTTCTTGTGATGTACTAGACCTTTTGTGGGTGACAAACCAAATTCCTATATATTTCTGCTTTAAGTCTTTGATGATGCATAGTGTTTTTTTCAGCAGATATAATGCTATTTCAAACAGGACAGACAGAGTTGGCGGGTAATTACAGCCATGAATTATTTGTTTATTGAAAATGAGTGTTTGTTTCAGACTAGAATTTAATCTGTGAAAACAGATCATTCCAGCAGCTGCATTAATCATTCATTTCGTCGCATTTGCATATGAAAGTGATGAATTGAGGGTTTTTCAGAAGGTCGAGCAACATTGCATAATCAGGCAGACTTCACCTACTCTTCAGTATAAACAAGTTGTGTATCTGTCAGGGGAGAAAAAGTGAGATACTGCACTGGTGAGAGTGTGTTTATTTAATATCTTTGGAGTTTTTTTGACTTTTTTTGCATAGGACAGTTGAAGAGATACAGGAAACTATATGATGTTATTCTAACTATTGTTTGATTTAAAGCTCTGTAGAAGAGTGTACAAGTCTAAAAGAACAACAGACATCAGTGTCATGACTTCAGTCTTAGTTAATGGATCCCCGGGGTTAAAGAGGAGCTGCTCGCTCTGTTGAATGAAAGACTACATAAGAGCCTGCTGTGTCTCTCTGCTGTTTTATCATAACCACAGCTGTGTCATTAGGTCACATTAGAAGTCTCTTATTAAATCACCAATGCCATGTTAAAATGGAGCCCTCCTTATGTTGACCCTGGAGAGTATAGCACAACTTATCCAGAAGAAAAGATGCAATATAAAAAAGTCACACATACATAAACATGTTGATGATCCCATGAGCCTTCAGTGGTTCAATGTTATTTTATAGTTTGTATTTAAAATGCACACATGTTGGGGCTGGTTGTATAAGGAAGCTGATAATCTTAAAATTAATGTAAATATAAAATCTTTCCAAGAAGAGCTTTTTGTGTCTTTTTGTGGCCCAATTTAAAAACAGAAAATAAATGAAATGCAGTGACTTTAGATCAGGTCCAGTGAGGATTGAACTGAGGCACTGCTTCAATAAAATCCTTCAGATCGCCCTGAGAGCGCGAGAGAGAAGCGGTGAATCGAATGACAAACATAACTTTCTCTTTACTCTTTCATATGAGATGGGGCATTGACAGATTGTCTCAGACACAAACACCATTGCATAGAGGACACTTTGCCCTCCACAAAGACTTTAAAAAAAGCTTTTCTCAAAAAGAAAACCCTGGGTGAGCCTAAGCTAAGAGTGCTGCTGATAGAAAATAAATGGATTTCTAGATGTGGGGACAAAGAGGAACTGAGGAAGTGACGAATGGAATTTAAAAAAGACAATGAGGCAGGAGAGGAGGAAAGGAATGAAAGAGGTCCTACAACAGAGGAATGCCACAGAGGTCTGGGGGTGACTGAAAACAATCTAGAGCCTCGGCAAAGGTGATGCAGGACGCCCTGAAGTAGAGAATCCTGGGAATGAACTGGAGAGAAAATAAACTTGTTGTTTTTCACTAGAATTCATTGGAGAGACTAGAAAGTACCAATCACATCCTCTCTGGCTTCTACCCCCCAAACTAATCTTGAATTTAAAGGAGGCTAGCAGGTTAGCTTCAGTTGAATGACCTGTTCAACCTATTCAGATTGTTCCACCTTTACTTTTCTTACTTTAGCCGCTACAGGTCAATGGATGGATCTATTTCTGAAGACAGGTGAAAAGGTGAGGAAGGAGAACATAAAAAAGCTTCAAGCAAGCTCCTGCTCACTATCTATTGTACATTCAGAATGTAATTCAGAAAATAATTGAACTCTCCACTCTGTCCGGGAGGGAGAGAAATGCACCACCATTGTTGTTGGCAACGCTGATATTTCTTGACGCTGATTGGTCGATGAGGAAGAAGTGCAGTGACAAAAGTTGAACTATTTTCAACTGAGAGCGCTGTAAATGCAGCGACATGAAAAAGCTGATTCCGAGGGCGTTTTAGCGCTCAGGACGCTGAACTACATTGGTTTTGTTTAAAAATGGGCGCCATGTGTGTGGACTCCACCAAAGATAAATGGAAATACATTTTAAAAGGTATTTTGACTTTAAAGGCAGGGTTGAAACTTTCCTACAGATCCACTTTTTAAGATTTTGGTTGAAATTGTCTTTAGGTCCTGACAGAAATTAATAACTCATGTTCTCTGAGAAAGAAACCAAAAAAATCCGTCATCTGTATCAGTTTGTAAGTCTGTAAAAACTTCAACCAATGTCTGCCACGAGGTACCAATCTGATGAACCAATCAGGCGCCTCCCTGTCTCCCTGCTCGTTCTCTACCTCATGCGTGCTCCAGCCCACACTCAAAGCGATGAGCTGAGGTCCGCTTCTGGAGCAACGTGTATGTATGTGAGGGGGCGTGGCTTTTGCGGGAGCACAGAGGAGAGGGGGGTGGGGTGCAGAGGGGGCACTGAGGGAATGCTACTCATGCTAGTTTATTCAAAAATTACCAACCCTGCCTTTAAGTCATGCAAACATTTAAGTTTTTTTTTTAAGTCAGATCCCCAGTCAAAACGTCTGGAGCCACTCCTTGATGGGACTGTGAGGAAAAGCTCAATGCAACTTCAGCCACTAGTCATTAAACACATTCCGGGACAACTGGGCCTAGTGGGAGTGCTCCCTTAGTATGAGAGAGGAAGTATTTGTACGGTTGTTGAGCCTTGAATGACATGTTGAGTTGCAACAATTTTGTGCATTGAGGAAAATTTGGCTCAGTCTCTTTCTAATATTTAACCTTGTTCTAAATGTGCTCGTCAGAAATAAAAAGATTTGATTCAAAAGATTTACAACCGAAAAGCCCACACAGAACTTTTAATGAGTTTATGTAGACTAGACAGAGCAGATCCTCTGAGGCAATAATTTAGGTTGACCTAATGTTAGGTGGGGGTTATTTCTGTATGAGATGGACAATTATGAAATCGTGAAACAGACTGTGGATCAGCTTTAGATTTATTCAGCCATGGTCAGACAATACAGAAACACAACACACATGGCTGACAAAGTGCAGACCATCGCTGACCCATGCTGACCAAGATCTCACAATCATTGACAATCATTGGCAAAGTGGCCATCATGGGCAAAATGGCAAAATGGCAAAATCTTCATCACACAGTGTTGCTTATATTCTGCTAGAAGGTACAGCCCACAAATTCCTTTCCATTTGGGTACATCACTATAAAACAATAAAGATGACATGTCACTGATTTGTATACGTAACAGATGTAGACTCTCTGTCTAGCAAACAGTTGCTGACAACATATAGTTGGCTCCTATCTATATACAGATCTGCTACTACTTAGGTGCTTCCTATATAAGGTTAACGCTTCACAGACTCAGAAGTAGAATTTATGTGAGATGGTTGACACAATTTAAAGATATGTCCACAAAATTATCAAGATGAATCCATGAAAATACGTACTAACACCTAAGCTGTTTGCTGACAGCATAATAAACTCAGGATCCCTTTGTTGTCTCTGCAGCAGCTAGCAGACTCACAGAAGTACTTTTTGGAACAGCTTTTTTTTGTAGGTGCAACCACTGATCATCAACCGGACGTCAGCACTGTCGGAAAAAAAAAACGTATTCCTCAGCGGACAGATCTAAGTCCAGACCCAGAAGATGAAGAAATATATGCAGATGAAGTCAACATCCAACAGTTTAAGAGGAGCTAATCCAGGAAGCATCAGATGAAAAATGCCCACAGGAATCTATCACCCAAAATTACCCTTGGAAGACCACAGTGTAAAAGCTGACAGCTTAAGAACTTATCTACTTCAGGCTGCGCTATTTTGGAAATGAAAGGTTTAAATTTGAATTTATTAAAGGATTGCTCCTCGAGATACATCACATCTCATTTTTGAGGGGGCTCCTACCACAAGCATACAAAACAGCATCACTTAACAGACAAACATTCATTTACACAAATACAGACGGCTCGCTTGCTCTCGAAGCTGATGTTTTTTGGGAGTGAGTTTCAGAGGGTGGGAGCGGCAATGGAGAACCGATGGTTTGTTTTGGGGGGGAGGTTTGCGTCAGCTCCTGTCTCCTCAGACTCATCAATTCAAGAAAAGAAAAAGAGCTGGACATATTTTATTTGTGCTGAAGGTCTGTCTGACCTCAGAAGTTGTTCTAAAATGATTAAAAGAATAATAATTCACTACTCAATAATGTAGGGAGACATCTAATTATCCTGCCCCGTCTGACAGGATTGTCACACATCTTTGATTTGTTTTGGTAGTGTTGTAAACCTCTTTCAAACACCTCAGTATGTGTGAAAAGATGGAGACGAATGGAAAAGCTGCGAGGTTGTATCACTCTGCAGGAGATATTGGAAACATGTTACAGACAACTGAGAGAAGAGAAAAAGGGATTGTCAGGTTTAGGAAAAAGAAGGAGGGGAACCCAAATGCAGATCCAAACAAATTGAATCAAACAAAAGATCAAAATAGAAAAGCAAAAAGCTTACTATTCCAGTATTCCAACAAGAATCCACAAGGAGCAACGAGGAAGCATAACACATGTTAGAAGGGTTCTGGTAATGTACTGTGACACACTGACAACAAGAGGGAAGGAACACAGAGACTCAATAGACACAGATGTAATCAGAAACTCATGACAGGGATCACACACATGTCGGTGTACTTCATCTACGTATGCCACAAATAGGGGGAAACATGATTTACAGAGGGGGATGCAGCCCCTTCTTCCTGCACTCATGTTTTATTTGAATAAAACACTGCGCATACTGACCGACCAAACTTTAGATATTCAGCCCTTAAGACATGCTCAAATATGCACAAAGTATATCCTCTGTCATTTCTCTGCGTCACTTATCAGAAAAAACAAAAACAAAGCAGAAAGAGAAGACATCAGGAAGTAATTAAGGGTGTATGGGTCAAGAGGGCATGAAATTATTTGCCCTGTTGACCCACCCTCAGGGATGTACGAGTGCTGCTAAAGTTAATATTCATGGAACTATCAATTGACCCACAGGTGCTGAGATATCGAAGTATGTTTCACATTCAGTCTTTTAGGTCCATCATGCTCTGCAGATCAGATAACAGTGGGCACATGTGGGAGAGTGAGTGGGTATTGAAATGTTTGTGAGCATGCATACGTCTTGCAATTGTTGCACAACTGGGACATGAACCTTCCACTGACAATGTAGCCTCTGAAAGGTTAAAGATCACATAATGTGCAAAAAAATACACTTAGTCATGTTTTCCTAACACTAATATGTGTCTCTAGCCATCCTCTGCGTCTTCTGCCTGCTCCACAGAAAATGTGTGCTCAAACAAGCCACTTGGAGATTTTCCCTTCAGGACATCACAAAGGGCAGTAACCCCTCCCCCAGGTGGGTGACACTCCCACAGCTAGATGTTGTTGGTAAATGTTAATGAGGTGGTGGATGTTTATGTAATTAACAAAGCCATGTGATGATTCCAACACAACACTCATTGGAGCTATTGTTACATTTTATAGTTTCTAATGTTGCTAATATGCATCGATCTGTTCCAATCGTTTTATTACATTTGGTTGTAATGAAAGACATCCATAAAAATGTAACAGAAATCATTATTTATTGCGTAGGAGCTTAGTTTGATGTCTAGGGTCTGATGTAACCCGTTTTAAGAGCCGCAAACCGAACGTCCACTTCCTTCCGGTTCGTTGTTGATAGCGTCCATACACACAAAATGTGTATGGACGCTATCAACGTATAGCATGTATAGCGTCCATACACACAAAACTTTTGCACAGGTCGGCCATTTTTATTCTCGCTACAGAGGAGTGATGTCTACCAGGAAAACTCGGGGGGGGGGGGGCTCATTGCATTTAAAGAGACACACACACCAAAACGGAGCGTTCTGAGAGAGCTGGTTTATACAGGGTCACAAACCTCCTCTGGTGCTTGATTCAT
Source organism: Labrus bergylta (assembly GCF_963930695.1). Taxonomy (NCBI): domain Eukaryota; kingdom Metazoa; phylum Chordata; class Actinopteri; order Labriformes; family Labridae; genus Labrus; species Labrus bergylta. The sequence goes on from NC_089195.1 coordinate 32,579,024, forward strand.
GTTATATTTTGACCAAAGCACAGCACAGATGTTTCATTTAGACCACAGAGGACTGTTTGAAAAGGTGGAGGAGGGGGATTATATGTCCTCTTTAATGAAGAGTCAACAATTATGTATTTAATGGCCTCCTGCTGCTATCATTGATGCATGTGATAGCCCTCAGGGGAAATAAAAACCCATCATCTTTAGGAACATCTTAACTACAGTGTCTCCTGTTTTATGTGATATGTGGATTGTTACGTTTCTGCAGGTCGCACGATCTGAAGGACAGCGGTCACGACAGGGAAACTAACAAAAAGGAAATTGCACCTTTATAAAACACAAAAATAAGGCCTTTGGGGTTCTAAAAGGTGGAGTGGAGTTATAAGGCTCCACAGCCACCCACTAATTCTACAGTAGACAAACTAAAGAAATTGGCCTCAAACAAAAGTGGAGTCTGATCAACCCTTTGTTTAAACCCTCTTTCCACACACACACACACACACACACACACACACACACACACACACACACACACACACACACACACACACACACACACACACACACACACACACAAGCTCAAGTCCATTTACTATTTGCTTTTTTTAGTCTGGTCAGCATCTGTATCTTGTTCATAATACCTTCTGCAGAGTGATACAACTTCCAGCAGTTTGGAGCTTTTCGATGGATGTGCACACCTTGAGGTGTTTCTGAGGTTGCAAACACCATCGAAGAAATAACTTGTTGTTAACCTAGAGTTGACCTGCTAGCTAAATATTCTTTTAGAAGCTGGAGGACAAACTTCTGACAGAGCAGGAAACAACTGCACTAATCCACTTCCTGTTGATTTGAAGAGTCTCATCAGAAACACTTAAGGCTTGTTTACTTCTCTCCCTCATTATTTAAAAAACATGCTTTTAAAGATAGGGATAAAGGAAGAGGAAGAAAAAAAGAATGAATGTGTGAGAGAATAAAAACAAGACGTCCTGCTTGAACTTGTGCTGAGCCCCATTAGAGGAGCTGAGCGGACTCTGGCTTTTGTCTCAGCGGGCTATCAACAAGTACCTCATTACCAATCAATCCCTTCATTAACATTCAACTCTACATCTTAGATGAGCCTCTTCTAAAAGTAATAGGGTCCACCTTTACTCACACACACATCTCAGCATTCTCCAGAATGATGGAGCGGCATTAACCTCACATGAACACATCAGAACTCACAGGATTGTTGTGATCTCAGCTACTAACTACATCTCTTTCTGGGAGATTTCTGAGCTCTCTTAGGTTCCTCTGGATCGTTGGTGGAAGTAACGATCCATACTCCATACTCGGCAGTATGGCAAGCAGCAACCGCAAATGAAAGAGAAAAAAATCCTTTAAAAGTAAGTTTGCACATAAATGCAACAATGTCCTTTGGAGAGATGTGAGACTGTTAATCACAGAGACTTTGAGTGTCACATTGGATCTCTCTTTCACAGAAATATTCCTGAAGGTCTCGGTAAAAAAGAGCATGTACTTTACTTAGATTTTCTATCTTTTTAATAGTAATTACTAAATGTTGGCTTAAGAGGAACCGTCGCACCTTGAGACTCTTGAGAGACGTTGTAAATTCCATCAGCGGTATGGAGAAAATCACTTTTGTCCTGCGACTTCAAAAGGAGAAGAATATTGGAGAAAATATATAAATATTTATTCTATTTTCATTAGAATGTATGCATTATGTACTGTACCTGTGCCTCTTCTTTATGATTTTACTCGTACTGTCTTGCCCTCACATGTTCATGTTTCTTTCCAAAAAATAAAATAAATGCATCAATTTCGGTGTCTGTTGTTCCCTGTGAATAAACATACAAACAGACATCACCTGTGTGTCTGTTTTATCAATTTTCTATGACCATGGTGGTCCCCAGTCTTTAGCACACAGTAGCTTGGGGTTCCCGAGCTCAAATGTTTGGGAGCTGCATGCGTTAGTGAACTTCTCTGTCTATTATTTTCTTGGTCTATATTTTCTAAATAATGGAGCAAAGAGGTAAAGACTGAAGGCCAAAGTCATAAATAATAACCTTTTTATTTATTGCATTGAAAAATTAAACAATATAGCATCATGTACAAAAGACAGACCATGCAGGAACTTTAGTTTGACAGTGAAATCACACGTGGAAAACATGTCAGGTGAGTTCAATTTGCATCGTATTTCCGCATCGGCATACTGCACAGGTTGAATGTCAACAATGCTAATGATTAGCCTTCTCTTACTCTGTCTCTTACGCAGACACACACACACACACACACAAACACACAAATGTCCATGTATAGATCCCAAAAATATCCATATTTCTTGTTTATAAAATGTAGAAAAATTGCATATAAATACATCTGCAGCCGTCGTTTCACAAACATCGTGTTTACACAGAGGTGCTCAGTTTGGCAGAGTAAACATTGTGTGGCAGCGAGTGAACTGAGCCTCCAAAGAAAAACAAAGTTCTGAATTTAAAACAGAACTCAGACCTCGTGATCCCTTCAACACAGCCTTTCTCTAATTATCCCTCAAATTAATTGGAATCTTGAATTTGAATCGTCCTTGAAAACGAGCAAAATTAAGTCTATTCGGTTTTGTTTGCTGAAAAGATGTAAAAGATCATGTTGAGGATGGAGGGAAGGAGGGAAGGAGGGAGGGAGGGCTAAATAACAAACTCAATAGTCGAGTTGTTCTGATCCTAAATGATCGTTTTACAATAAAAAAAAGACAACAGTGTGGTGCTTGCAGCCACACAGACGCTCCCTCTCCCTGGACTCAGAGGAGCTCATAGGACTTGATGTTACAATCCCTTATACAGTAATCTGTACTTAATTAAGTCTTGAAAGGTGGGTAGGGGTTATCACTTAATTGGGGTCACCAGGTGGGCACCCTCCGCCCTGATGGACCCACGACATCTCCAGAGGGCTCAACACCCCCCTCTGCTTTTACCCCTCCTGTAGGCTTATGGTCATCTTGCAGCCCAGTTGGGAGAAGTAGAATGTTTTAAGTCTAAATTTTTATCGCAGAATATATACTCTACTCACTTAATATGCATGTTGCTCTTTCAAAAATGTACATGTACATTTCAAACTAAATAAACTAAAAATCATATTCAGTGAAGGTCTGCCCTTTTCTTTGTGGGGAGTATTCGGGCGGGGCCTTAGCTCCCTCTTTATTAACCAGCTGCCACTGGATCATAGACTGTAAATATTAATGTTTGAGGTCTGAGTGACCTCAAACATCTGTCACAGCAGGGGGCTCCGGAGGCTCATAGGCAGCAGCTGCCATGTTGGAAATGCTGTCTCAGTCTAACTTTCAGTCAAACTAACAACAGGCCGAGAGCTGGAGCTGCACTGGATGCATCCGAGCACTTCTCTGAGTGTCGGGGCAGATGTCTAAAACTTGCTGTGAACAGTTGTGTAATCAGTTTAATATTGTATATGTCAGAGCGGGATTAATCAGCGTGTTAATTTTGATGGTATTCACAAATGGAAATTGTGCGTTATTTTTATATTAGTTCTTATGAAGTTCAGAAGCTGCTTTGCCTTTCTTTCAGTGTTCCGCTCTGCATGCACTCACTGAAGGTTTTATAAACAGTCTTAAGAAGTAATGTGTCAGAGAGTTGCACAGAAGAACAACCCTTTAGAAATAACACGATTCTAACTGCTTAGTCACTGGTTATAAAAAGTCTAGTTAATTAACGAGGCTGTGTTTGAGTCATCAGATCTACTTCTGCTTTTTTAAAGAGGGGTTACAGTGCAGAAATATAATGATCTAAAGAAAGAGATTATTAAAGAGGATGCTTTAATTAAGAAAATTAAAAAATAAATAAAAGCTTGAATGTCAGATTTATGATGAATGAGTTCCCCTTTGAACTAACGCCTGCAGAGAAAATAATTACTAAACCTCGAGGCGATGATGAGAACAGAGAAATCAGATGTCAGCAATGTTTAAAACTGTGCAGAGATTAGGGAAATCTCAGGTGCCTCAAGAGAATCCAAAGGTTACACACTGGGATACAAATGAAGCTGAGGGCAAAAGGGGTATCTGATTACAATGGTGGAGCAGAGAGAGAGAGAGTGAGAGACAGAAAAAGAGAGAGAGAAAGAGAGTGTGAGAGATTGAGAGAGAGAAAGAAAGAGAGAGGGTGAGAGAGCGAGAAAGAGGGTGAGAGAGAGAGAGAAAGAGAGAGTGAGGGAGAGAGAGAGAGGGGGGAGACAGAGAGAGGGAGATCTTTAAAATGCTGCACATTACAGGATTCCTTTAAATGAATCACTCAGTGGAAAGAACAGGCTTTTTCTGCAACATGCTTTTCTTCTCGAAGTGTTGTCGTTCTATAAATCGGTTCTAAAGACCACTTTTTGAAGGTCTCGTCTCGGAATCAAAAACATTTTTACTCAGTCTTGTCTTGTTCTCAGACTGGGCGGACTCCAGATTTTAAATCAGGACTGGTCAAGACCACCACTGAAAGGCTATTTTTCAACGTCATCACTCTGATTAAAGAGGAAAACGCCTCTTTATAAAAGAACAAATAACTTCAATTCATTCATTATTTGATTTTTAACCCCCGGTCTCGCCCTGCCTCGGTCTTGGTCTTGACTCGGTCTCGATCCCTAAATGTCTTCTGAAATAAAGAACAACATGTGCCACAGGCTTGTTGAGTGACCTTCATACTGATGATCTGCGTCTGTCACACAGTTGTCTTCATCTGTTTGATTTGTATCCTTGCAGACTGAACATCATAATCAATCATAATAATAAGAAATCTTTGAAGGGCGACTGTGATGCTGCTTCACATTTTGAAATTGTGTCTGATCAAAAAGAGGCATCAAGAAATAGAGTGGGACAAAATTCTTTTTTTTTTGTTTGACCTCGTGTTTGTTAATTTATATTCATGCAGAGTTTTCTTGCTGCACTTTTGAAAAATATAATCAAACCTGAATGTCTGTATTTATTCAATTTGGATAAATCATGACCTGACAGAATGAAAGGCAGCGGGAGAATATCTTGGATATGTGCTGAAGAAGTGACTGAAGCCACTGCAGACAAACAATAACTGAGTTACAAATGATTGATTGAATGTTAAAAAATGGGAAAATTGCTGAAAGGGTGAAAATATGCACAAAAACAGAAAAGACAAACACACACAATATGTTTGCATGAGTATAAATTAACTTCATGAGGACACCACAAGAACATTTACAGTTGTACTCCGAGCTGTGACAAAGTGCAAAGCAATCCTTCATTCATAACTTCTAACTTTAAGCTGACGAGGAAGTAAGATTTATGAAGCCAGTTAAATTAGTGAATCTCAAAGAATCCAAAACTGAACACAAAACATACTTCCTTTTTTTTAAGCATACATTTACTGAGTCACAACTAAAAGGACAATTACTCATCTCTTTGTTCCCAAACAGGAAGTTAATTGTTTTACATTGTGACGTTAATTTTCCATGCTTTCCCGCCCAGATAACAAAGTGAAGAAATCCATAACGTTTCAGTGTATGTGGAGGATGCAGCATCGAGCTGCTTAATGCAAACTGCTGTCATGACTCGCCATCGGGCGGTGAAAGGGTAATCTGCCTGCTTTTAAATGGAAACAAACTGTCCCTGTGAAATTATACTTCTCAATCACACACAGCGAATGCATTCATAAGAAGGAAATATATTCAAGTATTTTGTATTTCCATTTTTTAAATTTAGGGTTAGGAAAATAAATGTGCACCTCTTGTTTTGTGGAGGATTGCCGACCAACTTTAAACCAAAGCAGTTGCAAATTTTGCAATGACAGTAGAAAACCTCCCAAAGAGGGCCCCATCTGACCGTGTCCCATGCATTCTTTCTGTGGAAACCAAAGTTTGTCAATGAAAGTCACCAAAGGGAAATTAAGAGGAATTTTCTATCAGCGAGTGAAAACAAAAAAGAGGAAGATGAGTAAGCATCTGCAACCACCGCTGGTTGGAGGGGTCCCCCATGTATTTTAGCCTGGGGTCCTTATGGAGTCTAGAATCACCACTGACAGTACCCCCATTGGGTCACCCCAGCCCCACAAGTCTAGCCCCTGCCACTGTCAGCTCACTGTTCCCAGTAGGGATTCACTGTTTTTGCCAATCAAGGTTTTAGAGACAGGAAGAAGATTCTGCAGATAACCTCACATTCCCATCATGTTAGTCGAACTTCCATTATACCTTTAAAACCCCAATAAACAACAACTGCAGTCAGGGTCAGGTGGGTACAAATCATAGCTTTATGAAAAACCACCCTGTACTCTCAATGAACATAAAGCAAATGATTCAAGATGGACAAAAAATGGATGGTCACCCCCAAAAACCACAGCCTTCAAAGCCCCACCGTTAATCACATCAACACCTTACATTCTTATAAATGAAACACAATCACTGGGTCTTGATTGTAAGCAAACAACTGTTATAAATCTATCACTCACGCTACAGTAATAAGACACCTTGTAAATACGTGCATGTACGGGGTTTGGAATTACTCACTTTCGCTGGCTCGACAAACAAACTCATTGGTCTAGACTGCATATTCGTTGCTCAGGCACTTGTCATTAAAAACAAAAACAGAATAAAAATGTATCTTTTTTAACTCTGATGAATGTCACATATCATCCTGGTCTCTATATTCCAGCAGTAAAGGACTCTTCATTTTCTCCTTGATGCAAAAGGTTCATATTATCGAAAGGCATACTACTTGTGAGTGGCGCTCTATTGCTTTGATCTCTGTGATTGGACGTCAGTCACTTTACGACAGATAAAAGGCTTTGTGTGTGTGTGTGTGTGTGTGTGTGTGTGTGTGTGTGTGTGTGGATATATTTAATTGATCAGTTTGCGTCAGAAGCTTGACTCAGGGACTTTCTTTTTGCGTCCCAGCGAGGTTGTGCTATATCGAGTCCTCTGTAGGGTACCATAAGACGGTTTGTCCGTTGTGAGGCTGCGCGACGGCGCCGGGTTTGTCGACATCCCGTTGCGGTGCAAAGACGCCGTCCTGCGCACGCTCTGCTCCGCTTTGTTGGGGATGTTGGAGGAGCTCTGCGAGCGCTTGATGTCGGCCGAGGTCCGTGCGTGCAATTTCCCATTTGCCAGATCGTCGGCCAAACGGCCGGCTCCATTGGACTTGCCTCCGTCGACCCCGGTTACTCGCCCCGCTGCTCCGTTGGAGAGAGGCGGTCTAGGGAGGGTTCTGCTCCGGCCTGCTTCTTCGACTCGTGAATCTTCCTCCTTGGACTTCCTCGAGTCCCTATCCTTCTTCATGAAGTTCCCTTTGAGGAATGACAGCAGTCCCTCATGGGGTAAACTCTTGGGCCCTTCTCCTTTCTTGGTCTTAGAGTTCCCTTCATATGCATCGTGGTGTTCCCTGTCAGCCTTGTCACCTTTTTGCCTTCTGAGGGTCCCATCATTTAGGATTGGGGTGCTGTAGCTGGGCTTAACACCAGCACTAGAACTCTTTTTGGTCTCGGGGTCCTGGGAGGCTTTGGAGGAACTCTGTTTCCAGGCATCCTTTCTCCTGGTGAGGGTGTTACTGCTAAAGCTACTGCTAATACTGGCGGCACCGTCATCTCTCGATTGGCTACCTTTGGCGCGTCTCAAACTGCCCGTCTTACCCGACGATCTCCTTTGGCCCTCTGGGACCTGAGGGGACTCGGGGGCCAGCTCATCTTCCGCCTTACCCACACAACTCATGCCCCCAATACTGGGAGATCGTGCATTGGTTGCGCTCCGGCTCTCAGCAGCTTCCTTCATGCTGCGTGATTCACCCATCAAAGTGGTGATTGGATCCTTTGTGCACTTTGGCCGTCGGCCAGATTCCAAGTACTGTACCAGCTCCACGGGCGCAGGATCTTGGACAGTTAGAGGCACTGGGTTGGGTTTCCGTTTGTCTTTTGAACCGAAGGACCAGCGCAGGGGAAGCATTTTGCTCAGGGTGTCCTTGGTTTTGCTGGGGGCTCTCATACTGACGCTGCGTCCCTGAAGACCTCTGACAAATGGCCGGGTCTCAAAACCCCCTGGCAATTAAGTAGAGGGAAAATGCAATAAGTGTTTCATTTAAATGCAAGACTTTCACCAAGAAAAAGAGACTGAAAATAGATATTAAACTGATTCAACAATGGCATTTACCTTTTTCCTCTTTTGCACCATCATCAAGGAAGACCGGAGACTCAGGCGAGTCAGGCAAGGAAGATGGGCATGTGGTCGAGGAACGAGAGACCAGACTGCCTCTTTTGCTGTCCCCTGTGAGCCGGATTAGCCAGTGGTCTGACATTGAAGAACTTGTGGATCCTGTGAGAGACACAGAGCAAATGGGGGGGGGGGGGGGGGGGGGTCAGGAAGAGGATAGGAAACAAGTGGACAGTTGAAAACAAAAAATGATGCAACTTGCAACTTAACGGACTCAACTTGTATTTTTTTTTACTTTTCAGTATGCAAGTGTAGCCTCAAGCTTTTAGCCTCAAGCACAGAAGAGGAATGGGAGAGAGAGGTCTGGCAAGCTCTCCTCTTCTTTTTAACCTCCACATCCCTGAGCTTCATCTGTATTTTAAATTGGTTTTCAGTTCCATCAAATGCTGACTCATGTGCTATCTCTTGAAGGAATTTCTTTTACTTATGGGCAATAACAAAATGCTTTGTCCAAAACTCCAAACTCCTGCAAACAAACAGACTCTGGTGTGTACAAGCATTAACATTCTCAAATAAGGACCCAGTTAATGAACACAACATGAACACTGCTGTGTAATTTAAAACCCCCCCAAAAAACAGTTTGTATAATTGTGTAAACACAAACAGAGTGTAATAGCATCTGGAATTCCCACACTGTTGCAGACACAGCCGTGCCCCCAATTACTTCCTTTGTGTTTCCTTTCTCCCCCCCTCGGTGTGTTTGTGATTGTGATGGTCTGAATAGAGAGAGGGGTGAAGGAGCAAGAGTACAGAACATTGTTCAGTTGTCAGCTGTTTGTTGTGTGACAACAATCAGTAACTGTAGTCTGTAGTCTTCAAAGGCTAAAGGTAGAGTCCCGAAATGAACGCTCTCTGTGTGTTCTTTTGTCCAACTCACACAACACAGAAATTACATGCTTTCCCCTGTGCTGTCGTTTGTGTCATTTTTGTGTAAAAGGATGCTGACTCTCTTACTGCAAACCAAACTTACCTACAGGTACCAATAAGTGACCTTACCTTACCTCACACACACATCAATGCTGAGCATGTGCTACATGTTCAACATTGTCAAAGCTCATATGAGAAACACTACTTAAAGGCTTTATATGCGATCCTCTGAAAATAACTCTGTGAGTCATGACTGTCTACAATGGGTGTAACACCCGAGTCCCACTGTCTGTGATGTTTTCAGAGTTTTCAGAGTCCTATCTTCAGTTTGTTTACATCGTCGGGACGGCCGGCTGACTCCTCCCCTCGTGTATAAAAGTTTAATTGAGGGACTAGAGAAAAGAAGAATAACATACTGTACTCACTGCTTAACTGTGTTTCTAGATCACGCTCATTTCAGGTAAATTTACATGCAGTGTGACGATACCAGCATAATAAAGATCGCTAGCATTAGCATGCTAACAGAACAATGCAGCGCGAGTTGTTTTGGTTTCATGCTGGTGCTCAAGGGCGACATCTGCTGGATCAAAAAATCTTTAAGACATGTAATTTACTACAGGAGTTGTTTGTAATGCTCATGTACTTAGTTGGGGAAAACAGAAACTCATAATGATGCAACACAGTTGATGCGTTGTGCTGTTTAATCGCCGTCCTGGTTATCTGAGGAGTGGACAAGTTACCGCAGCGTTTTCCATCGCTTAATTTCTTTTTATTATTCATTGACCTGTTCCTCATCTTGAGCCGCCTCTCACTGCAAACCTGCTTCTCTGGTCTCCCCTGCCCTATCATTCTAGTCCTTCCCTGTATCTCCACATTGCTCAAATATATTCCCCCTGATTCTGATCCAGATTGGCTCGGCTCATTGTCTTTTTCTCTGCCAGGACTCTCCACTTGACTTAGCCCTGCCTTCCCTCTCTGCTCAGCAACCTGTCACCAGACCAAGTCCCTAAAACTCATCCACTCATCATTTCTGTCCCACTTGTACATGGCTCAAATCCTATTACTGTATCCCTACATTGCATATCCTCGATTTCAGTCTGCTGACCTTTGAGTTTGCACTGTGTTCACCTGATCTGATCAGCAGTAGCGGAGGAAATATTCAAATCCTTTATCACTCGTGCATTCATGGAAAAAACTTTAAAATCTGGAATGAAGCTGAAATGATTTAAACCTCATTTGGTTTTATAACGATTCAAATTAGCATTAGTACTTTTTTAATGTAGCCTTATTGAAAATTGTGCTTAAAGGTTCGGGAAACAAAGTTTGCATTTGTAGTCTGCAGGTTCTTCTTTACATAATAGGGAAGCACCAAAAAAAGATTGGGGAATGTATGTAATCAAATTTTAAAGATGTATTTTTTTGGACTCTTTGTGCCTTTATTTGAGAGACAGGACAGCAGATAGAGATGGAAATTAGGCAAAGAGAGAACGACATGCAGGGAAGGAGCCACAGGTGGGATTCAAACCCGGGCCGCGGGTTTAGGCCTCTGTAGGGGGTTCTCCCACTAACAGCTAGGCTAAATTGGATTAAACCTGATAATAACCATCAAGACAAAGGCAGCTTTAAGAAACATGCGTTTGATTTGTTTTTTGATTTTCTAGATTGACCCATGTCCCGTCTGTTAACATGGAGGAGGCGGGGTCAATGACCTCTACTGCAGCCACTCAGCAGGGAGGAGCTCTAAATCTTTTGGCTTCGCTTCAGGGGAGGTATTCAGCTGTACATTTGTATACAGTTCTATGTTATAGAACTTCCTGAACACACTTACACACCCTTGTGCATGGAGGGACATGGCTTTAAAATATGCAGAATCCTTTTTTCAAAGTATAGATTTTGTTGAAAAGTAGATTTAATTTAACCTTCAAGAAGTAAAGGTTTAGAATGTCAGAGCACCTCAAGGTTTGTCTTGAGTATTGTTCAGGCTTGACGTACATTAATTAAACACAGAGTGCTGAAGTAGGACCAGGCAGAATAAAACTCAAACAGGACTATAGAAAGATATTCTAATTTGAATGTGGCCACATTAGCACAAATTAAAACAGGACCACTGTGAGACTTTGTGACTGCAGGTGCTTCAACATTCGTGGTGTAAGACCTTCAGAGATTTAATAATGATTCACATTTGCTCCTTTATGAACAGACTTTCTATCGAGGACAGACTTCATTCAATAAGATGCATGGATTTGATTTGTTGTGCCGTAAAATGACAGTCTTCACTAACTGAGGTGTGACAACCTCGGATAGAGGTTTTGCAGACCCAGAATACGCTGTAGGGATTATATATCCCGTCTAGCCTGGGGACGCTTCAGAATCCCCCAGGAGGAGCTGGAAAACGTTCTCTGGGGAGAGGGAAGTCTGGGTTGACTTACTGCGACACAACCTCGGATAAGCGGAAGAAAATGGATGGATGGCTGAGGAGTTAAAAATTTGATGCTGCCAAAGTTAAAACCATAAAAAAAAAGAAAAAATACATTTTGGAAGCCTGAAAATTGAAATTGGTACGCCAATGGAAGCAACAGGGCCAGATTGAAGAACCTCTCAACCACAGCGAGAACACTGTTCTTCCATTTTAACACCTCGTTTTTGGAATGATTGACTTTGATGCACAATCAACAGGTTGTGTTAGTGAGAATGAGTTTTTTGGAAGCTTGATAACCAGCAGATGCAGAACAAAATGTGAAGTTATCACCTTATTAAAGTCACACAATGTGATAAAAAACTTCCAGAAGTTTTTTCAGCTGTCCCCTCTGAGTCCTCTGAGCACAGTGCAGAGTCATGATTTGCTTTGACTCAAACATGCAGGGATAGAAACACATTACCCTGCCCATTCACTGTATGTAGCTGCACCTCTGTAACCATGGTGATATCATAAAAAAAAAACGCAAAAAAACCAGGTGGAATGTCTATTTGTTCAGAGAGGTGAACGTGAAAATCATTATGTTCCAGGAGCTCGATTCGATTGTACGAGCAAAAGTAAAACATAATGATCCCTCTAGAGTCTTACATCAGCTCTCTGAGAGATTCAAACTCTGAATCGATGGCTGAATCTACAGAGTTAGTCTTCACTGTTTGGAAATACTTAAAGTTTGATCATCTACACGTTACTTTTTCCAGCAATTTAAGATTTATATGCCGGCATTTACAACACCCAATTTGAATTAGGATGGGTCTTGTGATGGTTGGGTTCAATCTGTGTGTTGGGTATCTTGTTGCTGTTGGGTTGTTTTTTGTTGTTCTGTGTATTTTACATTCTCTATATTCTTGTTGTTTATGTTCTTGGGTCCAAGTACGCTTGACCCCAAAGGCCGGTTCATTTGATCAGTATGAACACAAACGTACCGCACTCAGGTACCGGGACCCGAGTGTGCTTGGAGAGGAGGACTTGGGGCAAAATTCATGTGTACTGCTGCATGGACCGCGAGAGATGTGAATGCAACCGAGTGGCCAATCGTGCTTGAGTATGGCACGGTACGGATGGCCAGTGTGTCTCGCCCAAGGACATGTTGCTGTAGGAGCTGAGGATCGAACCTCCGAGCTTCCAGTTGAGAGGAAACCGACTCTACCAACTGAGCCACAGTCGCCTCTTGTAGCTGATGATGACAAGGGGTGACAAGTTGGGACACTTTTACAGTATGATGGTTTTATCATGTCTCCTAAATTTAGTAAAACACTGTAGAAAGGTCGCAGTCGTCTCCTGAAACCAGTGCATCAGTTTGTCTCTAATGCTCAAATTAAACACATGATTACAAATATTTCCATCTCATGTACTTTTTTTCCCCCGTGTGTGATACTTCCATGATGAGCATACCTCTGACGGAGCAGCTGGCTGACCACGGAGGAATGGTGTTCCGCCTCTGGTAGAAGAGGATGTAGGCTCCTCTGGTGCAGACTTCCTCCTCGGGCACCAAGTCCACGCTGCTGTCGTCGTAGCTGTACCACACTCCGTCCACCGAGTTCCGACAGTAAGCTGTGTTAGGAAAAAATGACGACAACAATGAGCAACGGGAAACTTGAACATTAACACACAGTTAGGTGTTTTTGATGTACGGTCTAAAGGCTTTAAAAACTCACACAAAGTATTTCATTGAATGCGGGTGGAATTTTCCTTCAGCCCCTTTATTTCAGGTCATGAAACCGTCAAAATGAAATTATGAAACCTTTCTATTGATTCATAATGCTGCAGCTAAGTGAGCAACGCAAGCAACTGCGAGGATGAATGTAAAAGTCAAGTGAAGAGGAATCTCAGCTATATAGAAAAAAATACATAATATATACAGTAAATGCCGAGCATTTCAGAGCTGCTGCTGTTCACAAAGCATCCCCCCTGTTCTGTAATTAAAGATCCAGTCATTCCTCATCCATCAGCCCGTCCTGCTGTCAGCTAGCCGAACCCATTACCTGAATACTTGCTGGGGTCTCTGGAAGAATGTGATAGAAGACGAGAAATGGAAAGACTCAGCCTCTGAAGCTGCAGGAAGGGGTCTTATTTTTCATTTCATTTCATCCAGCAAACAATTGGATGTGTGTTTTACTGAGATACTGTTTTTCATTTTATAAATATTCTATTTAGCTGTTCATTAATTAAACTCTATGTTGGGAGAAGTGGTGAGTACTAAGAAACCAAGAGTGTCTGGAGAGTCTTTCCATCCCCCCCATGTGTTTCCACACATGCACAACTCCTGAAAACGTCCCCACAGTGTGAGCTTCAATGTTGAAAGCAAACTTGACACATTTTTCACCTCGACGTCAACCTAAACTTTTTTTTCCAGGCAGCCCATTGTGTGAAGTCATGGTGAGCTGATGTGTGCGACACTAAAGGAAATAGTGCCTGGGTACGTTGACAGCGCTTTTTACACTCCGAGCGCCTATTTTTCCATCAAAACCAATGCAGTCAGCACTTTCAGTGCTCAGCGTCCTGAGAGCAAAAACACCATTAGCGTGAGCTGCTTTTCGTCATTGCGCTCACAGCACTTAGAATAAAAACAGTTCAACTTTGGGAACTCCGCTGCACCTGTCAATGTCAGTGTCACTTCTCCCTCACCGACCAATCAAAATCAAGAAGGGGCGGGACTTCTGGTATCAGCTTTGTCAACAACAATGGTGGAGAAGAAATCTATCTGACTCATTTTACTCAAACTCGCCCACTCACTCCTTCGCGCTGTTATCAGTCGCAACATGATACAATGTTTGCCCCACACACACAAATACACACACACACTTGAGTCCCTACAGTTCGCCGAGTCAGGTGACGAGGCTTTTATAGGTTTGGTGACGTGGGGATGCACTCCTACGTCATACTGTACTCCACACAGCCGTTAGAGTTTTTCAAACGGAAGGGAAGACACTATGCACATTTCTAACACAATATTTCAAATTTCAATACTTTGTACTCAAATGTCGAGATTGGGACTTGGATTGATCCATAACACTACTTAATACTCAAATACAGAGGTTTGTAGTTGAAAAAAGTGGTTTTAGGGTTTAGTTACTCTTTAAGCACATGGAGTTATTAAACCCGACCTTTACAGTCACAACTGAGGGAAGCTGAAGTTACTTTTTTTCACAGCAACAATAAGCTCCGGTGAGAAGTGCTTTGAAACTTAGGTCGTGGGCGCTGGACACAAGTCCATTATCAAGAAAATTCACTGAGAGCATGTGGGTTGAAGACCTTTATATTCTGTGACTGGTCCAACTCTGTGCATGTTACCAAGCTTTCTTTTTCTTTCTTTTTCACAGGGGCCAGGGGCGTGTGCAGACTATTTGGACTGGGGGGGCCCACCTGGTGTATCGACTCATACACTCAAATTAATTTCAAATTTTTACCTTTTCTATCCCCACTAATGATACAGTATGTACTTGTAAGTAAATTTGGCAACAGATAATCTAAGATATATGAGCAAATCTCGAAGTACTTATAAAATTGCACTCTTGCACGCTGTCTTACTTGCAAAATTACATTTATTGGCAAGTAAGTCCATTGCAAGTTAGACAGTGTGTTCTATTATTTGCTTTGGAGTTTGGAGTTAATGGGAAGAGCAATGACTTTAAAGAATTATTTTACAACTGAAAGTACTAACAACAACAAAATAACTACATTAACTCGTAAAAAAAATCTATCAGCAGGCCGTCGCAAACAAACAGAATAAGTCTCTGATTAGGCACATAGCCAATTATTGATTTGGATTTTGGGATGGCACCTGAGCTTGGCAATCACATTTCAGGAGGTGGGAGCAATGTCACCCCTGGCCACCGTTCTGGACACACCCCTGACTATGGCTACGTCCAATTACATGCAGCATTGTTAAAAAGAAAAACAAAACTATCATTATTGTGCCTGAGTTTGTCACTTTGTTTACCACCTTGGATTTCAGCATCTTTTTTCTTTCATGTCTTACCTCTTGAGACCTCCAGCACCCCAACATGTGAATGATTTGTGTTAAACAACTTCACTTGGGACAAGAAACTTTTGAAGATTTCAGGGGCTGGCTGTCATGTGTGAAAACAGCTAATAAGGTTTAACATTTCCATACCAGTGTAATGCCCTCCATGCATCCCTCCGTGATGGTTGCACACAGCGTACAGGTCATACAGGTAGTCGTGGGGGAGGGTCATGTCTGCTGGCTGTTGGTGTTGCTTCCAGGAAGGCGGCCAGGCTCCCGAGTTCACATTCCTCAGACTCTGACTCCTCTTCACCACGTTGGGCGCCATGTCCAAACCAGTGAGGGGGAAACGCACCAGGGTGGACAGCTTGTTCCTCCGCTCACCGACCTGTTTTAACAATTCTCAGTCTTAAAAATGGTTCATGCTTTTTCAGGTATGACAACAGCACAACATTTAATTTGGAGAGGTTATGAGGAGTGGATTTGACAATTCAACGATTGTTGATTTATCACTAGAACTAAGAAAGCAACCATTTTCACTGTTTTTTTTTTACATTTTGCACTTACAACTCTCTAAAGTTTTGAAATAAATTCACATCGAAGACAATCCACTGGAGTAGCCTACCAGTTGGAGAGTTTGAGGGTATTTGTGCTCTTTTGAGCTTTACACCATCAGTAATGTCACAACAGGATTTTTGCTTTTACTGTAGTTCAAATCAGAGAAAGAAAAAACAACTCTGACTGGTGAAGGGAGAGTGGCTCAGACTGTTTCTAAAGAGAAGTTCAGCAGCAGTTTGCAGCACCTTGGGGTTTAGGTGTGTGTAACCAATAACCTTGGAGAGTGTGCATGCAAATTAGTGGAATTTCCATTGCACAGTCTCTGAAAGAGTGATGGACTGAAGTGCTCTACAAAAGACTGAGAGAAATCACAGGTGGATGGTCAGGCGGGGGAAGCTTGGCATGGTATGGGATGTGAGGTTGCACTGCCGTGTAGTGATTACTAAGGTTTGACAGATGGAGACAGCCTGGGCTGGTGCCACGTGCAGTGAAGAGAAGCAGGTCTGTGCCAATCAAGCACAGGTCAGAGGGAGAGTCGAGCTGGAGCCAACCTCGGCTTGCAAAATTGTTTTTTTCGCTACATTAAAAATCTAATTTCAGAGGTGGAAAAAGCCAGAAGTCTGTGTGGAAGGTGCCAGCTAGATAAAGTTGGGAAACAGTTGTATGACTTATGACAGAGCCAGTTGTGATCAGACTGTTCAGTAAGAGCTGGACGGTCTCTATGTCTGAACCTGGCTGAGGTGAGCAAAACAAGCCAGAGGGGATGTGCACAGAAATTGTGACTTCCATTAATCAAAAAAAAAACAACAACAATGTTTATCATTCAAAAGATTTTTGATTTCATTTGATTTAGTAAACAAATCGAATGAAATTATTAAACACACACACCTCCAAGATTCAGGTACACCAGACATACCTTCGGAGGAAATCCTAGCTTACACCTACAGTAGCTTACACCCTTGCTAGTTGGCTTAAGACTTACTAGTGAGTTAAACATATTTTCAATGTTTTGATATTGTGGCCCATAATGCTGGTCAATGATGTGCTTAAACTATAACACAGTCACCTGCAACCAGCCTGCAGTAGCTGTAGCCATAGACTGGGTGAAGCCCCCGGCTAATGGGCCTTCTCCTCTGGCTCTACTGCCTGGATGTAAACAAAGACAGTGAAGGGATAGCATCTCATAAGAGCAGCACGCCATGCAGTGTCTCGATGCAGGTTGTGTCAGGTTAAACTGGCATATCTACTTAAGCAATGAATAACCACATTGAGCACAGACATGTGGATGCTAACCTGAAAGGAGAGACAAATGCTGGCGGTGCTAACATTGCTAACGTTACCCACACTCAGCAAACCAAATAACATATTTTACCAGCAGGCAATTCTAAATAAATAAGCTCTATTTGGGGTGATTTCATACTTTAAGACTAGTCTTTATTAATGTTCTCATTTTTTATTTATTTATTTATTTTTATTAGGTGCAATAAAGTGACAAACTGGTGATATATACATGACAAATGAGGCACAAAAATACAAACAGACAATGTCAGGACAACGACTCCAAAATACAGTAATAATTAAAATAAAACAAATAAAGACAGCAAAATACGAAGACATCAATAGACACACATCGTAAGAAGGGATACAGGAAGTGAGAGAAGTGATACAGAGAAAGAGACAAGGGGAGGGAGAGAAGGTGCTTAGAGCCGGGGTTTTGGGTTTGGTTTAAACGTTATTTGATTGGAGGGGAGGATGGAGGGAGAGGCAAAGCTATTATTTTTCTTTTCTTTTGAAAAATAATAGCTAAAAATAAATGTTCTCATTTAACTGACTGGGAAATTAACATCCCTTGTTTATACAAAAGGCGGGAAATCTGTAATGAAAAGGGCGGGAACTTCTCTAATCAGTCTCTAACAGGAATTAATGCAGTCTGGATTTTAAATCGGCAAAATAATTATGACAGCTACAGCTAGACAAACATGGATTTCTAGCAGGACAATTAAAAATGTGATTTTGGTCGAGAAATGTGTAAACCCAAACAAGCCAACGGGCAGCAGCTGTCAGGGTATGTGTGGGGATGCTAATGAGTTGCCTGTGGATGCTGCTGTTTTGGAGTTCATCCCAGAGAATGGGCCATAATTTGACTGAATGCAACGCAGTGTTTCACTTTCCCATTGTTTGTGCTTAAAAAAGCCTCTTTTCACAGCAGACATTTTGGCTTGTCACAGTGGGAGAAGCTCGGGTGTTAGTAATACCATGAAAGATTCCACATTTCTTTTCAGGTGTTCCAGTAAGCCCTGACAGAGAGTCGGCATAGACTTGGACCCTGAAGCACAAAAAGCAGAATGTAATGCGCTTTTCTTACTGTGACAAAATGTCTCATGTTGAGAAGAAACGCTGCAATATTTAATAATAACACGAGGTAGTTAATATATATTCTAACCAAAAATTATTAGTGTGGTGTATTTGCAGTGGCTATTCTAGGGTCTGTTAGCAACATTCATTGGGGGCCCCTCCAACCAGCGTTAATTATTGTTTTCCTCTTTCCTCTTTCACTGCCCGACGGATAATTCTTCTTCATTTTCCTTCATTGACAGATTTTGGTTTTCAGAGCAAAATGCATGCAACACTTAACAGCACACTGAGAGTAAGTGCTATCAGATAGAGCCTCCTTTGGGAGGTTTCCTACTGCCTGAGTGATTATGGGTTGTTTTTAGCTGTGGATGACTGTATGCGTGAACTTTATAATTTTGTTGTACAATTGTAGAATGACAATAAAGACATTCTATTCTTTGCCACATTTGCACATATTGAGGCAATGCTGGGGTTTAAAGTTTGTCAGTCGTTGGGGGCCCCCTACTGGCCTGGGACCCCAAGCAGATGCCTTCCTTGCCTATTGAGAAGCACCGCCTCTGTGTATTTGTATTTATAAATCTGTCTGCAGCCATGCTACCACATTGGAAAAGCTGCACTCAGGCACAGCAGTGAGGTTGTCAAAATGTTCCATACTTGTTTTAAAACAATTCAATGTACTTTATTTTAATGATCCAAAGTGTCAAAAAGTAACAAAACTACAAATCTTAAGTCACATGATATTGATGACGATGATGATTGTTTTGTTTGATAATGACAACGTTATTTAGGATTATTTTGATGCAGATTAGAACTCTCAAGAACAGCTTTAGATGTTGTGCTCGGCCTCTGGTCACTTCCTGTCTGCACCTCTGGTCACTTCCTGTCAGCACCTGTGTGTCCGATCAGACTTTAAGCTGTTTGTTTGCACTTCCTGACGTTGTTTCCTCCTCCCTAGATCCTTACTTGTTTTGTACTTAATAACAATGATGTACGTCGCTTTGGATAAAAGCATCTGCTAAATAAATTGTAGAATTGTAGAATTGTAGGCATATTTTAACCAAAAGCAGCCACGAGGGAAAGAGAGACAGAATTGTTTAAATTGCATTACTAGGTTGGCAATGTTGCACACCATACCTGTGTAATTCAGACAGTGTGTAGTAGTGTAGTGCATTTTTTGGTTTTAAATAACAATATATTATTCAATATTACATGTCAAGGACTTGTATTTGAATGCCTTGGTATTGACACAAAATCATTTGATTTTTCCTAGAATTGTATTGAAGTTTTAAAATCTGGTAGGGGTGACGTCAGCCTACTGTAGTTGTTGGTGTGCATGCCCCATGTATGGAGGCTAAAGTCCTCCCAGCGGGCAGGCCAGGTTGGAATCCAACCTGTGGCTAATTTTCCTGCATGTCATTGCCCACTCTCTCTTTCCCTGATTTCTTACTCTAGCCACGAGCCAAAAAATAAATCCTTTAAAGTCTAGCATCGTGCTAACCCTGCTTGTTGATGCATTGCACTAAATTCTTGGACCAGCCTGGCATCATGCAAACAGTAGCCATGCAATCTCATTACAATTAATCTGATTGAGGAGTTGGACTTCCCTGTATGGATCATAAATAAAGGGATCCTATCATGACTTGTGTCTACATGCATTAATTATTAACTCAGAATAAAACCATATTTCACATGCGCAGCGCTGTCCTACCACTCTGATTAGTCACAAGCAGCAGAAGAAGAAGCTGTTTCCTTCCTGTGAACAAAAATAAAAAAACGCTTTACCTAGTGAGACATTGATCTGTCTTCCTCTGTTTTCCTTAAGGTAGCCACTTTTCCAGTTTGAATGAACGACGTGTTTGGAATTTGAATGGAGAAAATGCAGCTTATGTGGAGGCTTCACCTCAAAATACTTCAGTTTGACAGGAAGTGGTGTAGCAGCATATACGACTGTGCATTTAAGTCCTATCATTGGAGTCATGCCCTCTATGAAGGATGCAGCAGTGAAAGGCATTTTAACGTGCGTCTTGGATGGAAGCCATGAGCGTCTGGCGCGCTGCAGGTAAAAAATATACTACTGTCTGCTTACCTTGCTGCAGTCTGGCAGGAGCTCTCTACACAAACCGAGCCATTTATTTTAATAAATCTCATCTCACCAGTGTTATGATCCATGAAAGGCAGTTGCAACACCGAGTGGGAGTGTATGCTTGCTCTCGTAGCTCCGGGCGGAGACAAACTTGTTACCGGTAAAGTGTGGGAACGAGGGGATCAACTCTTGACTTTCAAATCCCCTTATCCGAGGTCACAGGGCTCGTTAAAAAGCTTTGCGATGTCATGATGCCTGGCCTGATCAAAATTCACTCAACGAGCCTGGATGTTGACAGATTCAGGTCTTAAATAATACATGCAGACATAAGGGATCTCTAGCCCTGCTTCAAATGTTTGGATAATTAGTGTACCACAGGTCCGAGCCTCTAAAGAGGAAGCAGGAGTGCAGAGAAGGGTTTTATTTTGATGTGGACAATTCCATCAAACTGGACAGAATTGTGACTCTCCTTTCATTGTTGCATTCTTTCTTCCCACTTTTCTCACTAAAAACTAAATATCCACAAAATATGTAATATCAGAGTGTTTGCTTATATGTAGTTTTCTACTGATGCAGTTTTTGACAGGAGGTACAGCCATGTCAGCAGCTGTGAAACCTCCAATTAGCCATGATGATACATCATCATCACCACCACCACTTGTTGTCGGCTAACCTCAGGCCTTTACAAAATGTTCCTTTCAGTAAAGCAAAATTGAATGGTATTATCTACCAGGTACAGTAATTAAGTGACAAAGAGAGAAACACAACCTCACTCTCTGAAGACTTATAGCAATAATGCATTTAATGTTGTTTCTGATTGGAATTGTCTGAGAATTTAGTCCTCAAGTTAAACTATAGACATATCAAATGACTAATCTGTAAGATATGTAGTGACTGAAATGATAAAGTGATGATCAGACATTAAGGAAACATGCTATGTTGAAGTGCTGGCTTCTCTGACAACAATGAAGCAGCCAGTATGTCCTCCTTCTAACTTTAGATTCTGGTCCTAAATGGTCCTCTGGATTTGTTTGGACCAGAGCAGGTAGGCGGTTTTAAGGCGACCCCCCCACGGCTGTTTTGGACGCCCCTTGGTTTGCCAGATGTGAGAGCAGTTATCAGGTCAACAGGTGTTGCAGTGATGGAAGCGGGCGAGAGAAGTGGTTCAGATAGAAGTGATTGTACCCGACCTAAAAAGCCTCTGCATGTTTCTAATAAGCTCCACGAGCAGAAACGTGCTCAAACTAGGATCAATATTGGAGATGCTTTTGAAAAATGGAGAGAGGTTAGAACACAGAAAGGTTTACAGACCCATGCAGAGCTGGATAAACACTGAAGCTTCAGTGCCCACCACATGGCAACCTGCGTGAGCATTTACTCTAGGGAGGAGGGGGCGGGGGGAGACAGCTCTCTACAATGTTTTGAATTTGGACTGCAGTACCCGTTTTAAACACTAGGGGTCAGAGTTACATATTGCTCCTTTAATAAAAAAACAAAATCAAAGTAGTAGTTTTTTTCTGTGATAAATATGAGATAATATTTAAGGTATAAACATGATTTGTTATCTGTATAATCTTTGTTTTGTTTCAGGTATAGTTGCAATATACATAACTTTCATGTAACAAAGTTTGATGACAGTTTCCCAGAGTCTACTTTCTTCTCACAGTATAGTCAGGGTAAGAATCTGAAATGCATAGTGTCCTGATGTTGTACTTTCAGTTCCAGGTCATCCTAATGTAAGAATTCTAACAAATTATAGGGACATAAAGCCATAAAGGAATTTCTCTTTTGCTTCATGAATTGAGCAGCATGAATAAAAAGCATGGACCCACTTAGCACATGAAGCCACAGATGAAAGGAATCCGGCAAAATGGTGATTGCGGCATCGTCCAGACTCAATAAATAGAAAGCAGACGGAGTAAAAGTGCTGAGATTGAGCAAGCCACTCATGCACAATAAACTTCCTGTCTTAAAGGAGAGGTCGGAGCTTTGTGATGAATGGGATTCTCCTCTGCATCTGGCTCTGAACATATCAAATGGATTCAGTGTTCTGCATAAAAACCTGTTTTTATTGAGGCAGAAAGCCCTTTCAGCAAGTAGACTCACAGAGCTCCTCTTTGTTATTCACAAAGGATGCTGTGGATGAGCCAAACAAAAGGTGAAGGGACTGACTCTTGATGTTTCTAACCAACTAGCTCCAAACTATGCCAATCTTTTAAACTGTAGTAATTGCAATGGATTTTCACTTTTTAAAAAAATGGTTTAATGATCTCCTTGCTACCACTTCAGACTCTGCAGTCTCCTTCTCTGGCATTTAAAGGTCACATATCCTCCTCCTCTTCAACAAGTTTAAATAAGTCTCAGAGCTCCTCAAAACATGTGTGTGAAGTTTCTTGTTCTAAATCCACTCTGATCCTGTATTTGAACCCCTCTATTTCAGCCCTGCTCAGAACAGGCTGTTTCTGTGTCTGTACCTTTAAATATGTAAATGAGCTGTGTCTGATCACGCCCCCTCTCTGGAAGGGCTTGGGTGTCTCGGGCTTTCTTGCTCCATGTCCTGTTTTTTACGGTGAGAAGGCAGACTCAGAGGGCAAAACAAACACCTAGCTGTGGGAGTGTCACCCACCTGGGGGAAGGGCTACTGCCCTTTGTGATGTCATAAAGGGAAAATGTCCAAACGTCCTGTTTGAGCACACATTTTCTGAAAAGTGAAGCAGGCAGAAGATGGAGAGGATGGACTTTTCTCATAATTGGGGGGTTTGTAGATAGACTAGGGACACATATTAGAGTTAGAAAAACCAAATTCTGAAATATTGTTTTAATGTGTTAATACTGTATTAATGTGTTTGTTCCACACAGTGATCACACAGTCGTAAACGCTCTGAAGAGCCGAGTACAGGACTCGGGAGACAATTTCCTGTCTGTTCATTTTCACATTATTCACATTTGATCATGGTCATTTGATCTGTTCTTAATTAAAAAAATGTTGATTAAAGCATTACGAGATAAACAAATTGAGTTTCCAAATCACTCACCTGCCGGAAGCGCTTGAGGTGGAGGATGAGGATGTCGGGCAGCGTCCACAGGCTCATCTTCACCATGCCCTGCTGCAGCTGCTTACAGTGCGGACACTTCCAGGCATCATCTGGGGCGAGCTGGGGTCACACAGGGGTGGTAAGATAGTCAGGATAACAGAATATTAAACTCTGATAGTGTACAGGTAAAAACAAACTGTGGTGATGTGTATATGTTTTCTGGTCCTGAATGCTCTGGATTTGTTTGGAACCAGAGAAGATAGGCAGTTTTAAGGCAACCCCACACGGCCGTTTTGGACGCCCCTCGGTTTGCCAGATATGAGACCAGTTATCAGGTCAAACCAACAGGTGTTGCAGCGATGGAAGCGGGCAAGAGAACTGGTTCAGATAGAAGTGATTGTACCCGATCTAAAAAGCCTCTGCATGTTTCTAATAAGCTCCACGAGCAGAAACGTGCTCAAACTAGGATCAATATTGGAGATGCCTCCATGATCATATCCCTGTGAGGTCAGACTCCTACAATTCTACAATTCACTTAGCAGACGCTTTTATCCAAAGCGACGTACATCAGAGAGTAAGTACAACTCAAGCAAGGACCTAGAAAAAAAGAGAACAATGTCAGTAAGACCAAACGATCAGCTTTGAATCCGATTGGACACACAGGTGCTGACAGGAAGCGACCAGAGACAAAGCACAACATTGACGGCAGTTCTTGAGAGCTCTAATCAGTATAGAACGTCGTTATCAAACAAAAACCATCGTCATTACCATCATCATCATCAATAATATGGAGACCATCACCATTAACTTAGTAGATATTCATGAAAGAGCTGGGTCTTTAGCTTTCACTTAAAGGTGCAGAGGGACTCTGCAGATTGAATGGAGTTTGGAAGTTCATTCCACCACCGGGGGGCGACAGAGGAGAAGAGTCTAGTCAGAGACTTAGGACCCTGTTGTGAAGGTTGGATCAGACGCCTTTCATTGGCAGAGCTTAGTGGGCGGGAGGGAGTGTTTTTGTTACAATAAACTTTCCTGAGAATGTGATGGCTTTTGAACAAAACTTTGCCGCCCTGTTTTACACCTGAGGGCTCTGATATTTTCTTCCCAGTGTGAAAACAGTCTTTTAACATGGGTTCTGAGTGAAGTTGCATTTCTGTGAAACCTTTTTCTGCTTGCTTTGAGGACTTAAAGGCTTCTTACTGAAGGTAGAGGAATCTAGAGGATTAGGTGCAAGGTTCAGCTGAGTGTGACGGACATATTAAAGTCCCCTGTCTGGCTGCTCATTCAGGGGAAAGTGTGAGTAAAGTGTGGGTCCGATACAGGTGACGTTTTTTTTTTCACCCACTGGTTCACTGGTTTGACTCCATAAGCGTGCAAAGGTTCAGGAATCTCCTGCATGAACTAATTGTCACTTAACCTTAGTCTACACCTCGTTTTATTGCCTCATGGTAAAAATCCTAAAATCTACTGTTGCTATGGTTACAGGCAGGGTTTTAAAATAACTAATTGTCCCCTTCATGAGCCTCCTGGCTTCTTTCCAAAAAATATTTGTAGATTGTGTTTAATGAAAAGAGATCAGGAAATGAAATTGTATTATCTAACACCGGTGTGTCATTTACTAAAACATAATTACAGCAGAAGAGGCTTATGCTTAACGCCAGTGGTTCTCAACCTTTTTTTTCTCTTTGGAGCCCCCCCAACTTGTATCTAAGAAAAGCTGAGCCCACCCCCAGGGACCCACATGAAAAAAGTGATATTCTTTTAAAAAATGAACGTAAATTTAATCATTTTCATCGATAAAATCCAACTGCCTTCACACTTGTTTTTACCAAAATACCTTTGTATGAATTTCCCAGTAATGTTTAAATTTTTTTAAATTTATGGATTTGAACCTGGGCCCTTCGCTTGGAGATCTATAGCCTCCATTAATGGGGCGTTTTTAAAGATTTATTTGTGTGCTTTCCATGCCTTAATGGAGAGACAGGACAGTGGATAGAGTCAGAAATCAGGAAGAGAGAGAGCGAGGAATGACCTACTGGTTCAGACTCGAACCCCCGGGCCGCCCTCCCAAAGGACAACAGCCTCTGGAGCGCGAGCGCAAACCAACCACTAGGCCACTGGCAACTGCAATCTATTTACGTCCACATTTATACAGTCTGAGGTTTAATTGTTGCATTAGCAGGTGTTTGTAGCCCCTTCCACTTCATATACAAAGAGGTTCAAGGGAGAAAAAATGCATTTTGATAAAAAAAATCCATAAGGCTCCTTTTGTCTCGTTACAGCCGCACATCAGTGTTCTGAAACTGTTCAGTGGGATTGTGTTGCTCCTCCACAGTTCATATACGTACTGACAGGCAAACAAATCCATGTGTTTACACTGAGTATGGTACAGATTAGTCATCATCACACTTCTTTTCAGAAGACATTGTACACTGATTTTTTCAGCAGTCGGTCATCTTTGAGGCTTTTGTTCTGATGTTCACTTAAAGATAATTACAGCAGGTTTTTTGTTCAGGGAGCTTGACGCTGAAGCTTGGAACGAAATGGGACTTTAATTATAACGTCACAGCTTTCCGACTGAATAGAAACCCTGTTCCACAAAGAACTGATCTGTATGTTGACACTGAAATGCTTGCAATTACACCAGCAGGGAGGTTTCAGATTTAACATTTAAATACTAACTTATGTTCCTGGCTTTCAACTTCAACCTACTATTATAAAACTGTTTAATAGTTTCAGCTAAGAGTTTGATGCTCAAGCTCAAACTTTTCTTTTTAATTTATATCAAACTAAAACCAAACTATCAACTTTTGACAAAGAACCAAGAGCTCTTTTCCAGAAATACCCAAGCTTCCTATTCAGTGAAATCTTGGATTCTGTGATATTTACTGTGTCTCTAAGATTGAATAAAATCTGACTCTACAGTGGAGTTTCTTCAGCTTCTATCAGCTCTTCATTTGTTGTGCTGTCTGAGGTTATTACTCAAGGCATATGCATGTGTCTGCGTCAGACCTGTGCAATGGAATTATGTGATAAACACAGTTTTACAGACGCTGAAGCAGAGTTTTTAAAGGTTTTTACACACAAATTAAACAAAAGAGGAATAACTACTTATTTTTAAACTGGGCAGGAAATATGTTTTTTTAAATTGTTCTAAATACTTGACGGAAATTCTGATTTTACACTCTGTTACTGAGAGACACATCGACCCAAAATACACACATACACAAACACACACAGGACCTGTGGACATGGATTAATAGAGAGACGTCAGAGTGGGGTTGCTACACATGGAGCGCGTAGTAGCAGCTGAGGTTTCAGTGCCTTGCTCAAGGGCACCTCGGCAGTACTCGGGAAGTGCCCTGGCACCTCTCCAGCTACCAGACTAACTTCCATATTATGGTCCGCACCGGGACATGACTAATTTGAAGGTTGTTTACAAGCTGCAGACTCTACCTTTAACACAGAGCCAATGGAGTGCCAAAAAGTAGAACATTTATCTGGTGAGCACAAGTTCAATACAAAATAATGATCAAGATACTTTTCTTACAAAACAAAGATTTCTGTAGAATTCAAAATAATGTCCCCACAAGAGCTGTATGTATTCAAATCCGGCCTCCAGTGGTGTCATAGTTTGGGACACAATACACTTTTGTTGTGGTGAAGCCTTAACAAAGCCTCAGGCAGAGAAGACGTGAAGATTGACTGTTCAAAGAAATCATTTTCAGCTGAAAGTTTCATTCCAGAGATATCTATTGTGAAGGTCTGCGCACGTACGTGTGAAGAATTGATTGTGTGTGATAAGAAGCTGGAGAGCCAAGACAACACCACAGATTAGGGAGATCATTATTGACTGAAAGGTTTGTCGTGGATGAATTGCGTGCCGTGTTATTATCACAGGGACATGGTGGGAAAAACTCCCAATCCATGTGGTAAACACTTTGTTCTTTCTCCTTCAGTGACTTTATTTTAGACTTCACCTCTTATTGAACGAGCTGGAGTGGCTGTTGCACTTGAATTGGATGACAAAGTAGAAACATGCCACTGGAAACTTAAAAAAAACACTTTTCTCATTTTTAGTCAACTTTCAGAGGTGAATGAAAAGTCTGGGCGAGGGTGTGACATCACAAAGAATGAATTAGGATACGCTAATCGCACCAAAAACTGCTTATAGTTTGCTCCTGCAGTTTGCTCTTGTGTTGCTACTGGATACTCCATTCATTCATTGTGTGCACATATGCAGTAGATAGTGAGCGAGGAAGGGAGGGGACACTCTTTCCAGTTTGTTTCAAGGCCAGATTTTGAAAAATGTGATACAAGTTTCACCGTTGAAAAGAGAGCTCCCTCCCTTGATCTAGAAGACAATGTGTCCACATCTGATTCGTCAAGCCACTCCCAGCCACACACCGCTTTAAACCAAGATTGTATAGTAATAGTAGTGGTCTTAGTTTTTTTTTGTATTGATCACTGGAAAGGTGGGTGTGACATCACATATGCGTACACACTATGGCGCAGTTTCCACCAACTCTCAGCTATAAGCAACGTCGTTTGTGAATCAGATCTTTTTTGCAAAGAAAGTGACTTGCATTGAAATGAGGCAGTTTTCCCCCTAATGAATACATTATGGCTAATTTAAATACTTGCATACAGCAGCTACGCACGGCAATGCTGTTTGTTTTGCAGTGCAGTTAGGAGTGCGTTTAACCCTTTGCACGTCGTTTGTGTCTTTTTGACTCATTTGCACAGGTTTAGTGTGTGCAAACACAACACAATACTTCATCGAGTAGGCCCTCTGTCTTGTTAGAGTCTTCTAAATTATTTAAGCAGCCTTCACCCAGGTACCTTGAATGATCTGATAAGAACAGAAATCGAGTCAACTGATGTACAGTGAGCCAGTGAGGGTGCAGCAGACCCCCTGTGGTCAGTGGGTACTTGGAGGATTAAGATATAAGCCCTCAAGCCTTAAGCCTTAGCCTTAAAATTCACTAATGAGGCAAACTCACACAGACGTGATGAAACATCTAAACCTCCTGGTGGAGGATAACAGTACCCACGTCAGCATCAAGTCCTCCTCACTTCTAATTCATTCGAACCTGGGGGGGGGGGGGGGGGGGAGTTCACATTCAAACTGTAATAAACTTTTCAAATATAAAATACACTCTATCAGTGCATCAGGCCGTCTGAAGTAAATTGCAGTTTGATCCAGCAGACGACACTCTCAGCATAATTAGAACATTGCATGCACTCTTGACTTAGTAAATAAAGACAGTAATGTTGTGGCAAAAAGCCACAGAGATGCAAATCAGGAGATGCAGACTCATGAGGGAGGTTCCTCTCTCTGCACAGGGTGCGTGAGATACCAGAAACTCTCCAAGCTGGCTCGCAGACATTTGTGTGTACCAGGAACGTCTGACAGGGTGTTCTCTTCAGAGGGTAATATTGTAAAAGCTCCAATTGATCCCGATCAAGTTGAGAGACTTGAGGTGATGGGGAATGCAGTTTTAAGCACATTATTGCTACATAAAATGAAGGACTGAAAATGTTTTGTGTCTGGGAACTGAACATTACCTTGTCATGTTCTCATTAGTGGAACTCGTTTTTTTGGAAAAGTGACAGCCCTACTCTGCACCCGTACAATTTTATCATTCCTAAACATATTGTTAAAAAATAGCATAAAGCCAATCAAAAAAACTCCCAAAGTCTTTTCATCTCACCGACATGATAAGATCTGTCCATATAATAAAATGTCCATCCTTTAGTTTACACTTTCATGGCCTGAAGAGTTTATATTTAGAAGTTACAGATCGGACTTCTGTGTAATTCATTTTTGCAGTAAATCCGACCTTAGAACAATTAAGTCTTTAAACTGGAACTCTTTTGGATTTTTGTGTGTAGTACATTTGTAGTCGGAGTAGCTTTGATCTATCACAAAAGGATTGCACTGCTTTAAGCGTCTGCTAAACTTGTGCAAATGAGTGAAAAAGACCTCCGTCTTAGCATACAAAGGATTAAATGCACCACACACTGCAGAACAAACCGTGTCTCAGGGAGCTGTTTCTGTTTGCACACACTTAAATGTTATGTTATGCAAGTTGTCCATGCTTTGTCCAGTCAGGGAGGAAGCTTTGTTTTAAACGTCTTAGATCACATCCTATTTTTCAAGTCTGGCCTCTCAATAAAAAGAGTAAAACAAGTGTCTCCACATTCAGAGGCACAATAAGAGCAAACTGCACGAAGCAGGACAATTTCTTTGGGCTGAACATGATAAGCGCTATATGCTTTGTGAATTTGACCTTGAGATGGAGCAGATAGTGGGAACAAAAGGGTGTGTCATTTTTGGAGGAGTTAGCAGCTGCAATCCATTCTCAGTGAATCCGCTTGTCATTATCAAAAAATCAGGCCGATCACAATCCACCCTGATGACACCCACGGGTAATCTGTCTCCAATTGATTGATCTCTGTAAACATCTGCATGCACGCTTAGCCAGATCACTCCAGATGAGAAAGAAAACAGTGAATTCACAATAACTGAACCGCAGCTGCTTCATTAGAGCTGAGCCGCTTTGGTTGTTTACGCCTCAGCTTACAGGCTACCGCAGGATCTGAAGCATCAGACACGCAGCAGGTGAGCCTGTCAGTGTTTCACAAAGGCTACTAATTAGACCTCTCTTCAACCCCCACTGGCTCCATTCAGTCGCTAGTAGTTGATACGGATCAAAAGTCAGGCTCTGAATAATCCCAACACTTGTTAAGTGTGAATAATCAACCTGCAGTCACAACGAAACATGCAAGTTGTGTGCTCAGTGAGGTGCTGCACATCTCCCCCTAACTGGCTCACTGTCAAGTTACACACGGTCATGTTTTGAATAAATCCTTTTCTCATAAGCTCCCGTTTCCACCAAGCAGTCCGGTTTGGTTTCGGTACAGTTTGGTACAGTAAACCATGATCTCACTTGTGTTTCCACAGCCAACCGTACGGTGGCCGGTAGGGGTCAAACGCTCAGCAACTGATGAAACGACATACATTAAGAAAAACGCGCAGCACATATAGAAACGCTGCACATTCAAAAGCAAATGCAAACTACCAAGATAAATGCAAGACACAAACGCGCTGCAAAAGAAACAAACGCGCTGCAAATAGGCAAAACAACTGCATAAGCATCAAACACGCTGCAAGTACAGTGACAAAAACTTAAATCAAAACACACACAACCAGAAAACAACAGCAAACACAGAAGTTCAGCCTTAAACGGAAGTGCTCCAGGCCTGTAGGGGCGCTGTGGATCTGTTTATTTACGGGAGAGAGTAAAAGAGACAGCTAGGATCAGAAAGTTATGTTTAGATAGGGAAGTTGTATCGTTGAAAGACACAGCATAACTTCAATGTTACTGAAACGTGGAGATAAAGCAAGTCCCACCGGGATTTTGACATCGGGGACGAGAGCCAAGTGTGGGTCCGTGGCTGCAGCCCCGGGATGCCATGCAGCTCTGGGGCTACGAGAGCTAGCGCTCCAGGCATCTCGCTTTTAGACTTTTGTAGACTGATTGTAGCAGTCTTGTATTATCTGTCCCCTGTTTTTCTTTTTGATTTAATGTCTGTTTTCTAATTATTTCTGTAATGACTCGATGTCATTGTAAATGAGGGTTGGCCCTCAATGATCTTTCGAGTATAAATAAAGGTTGAATGAATATCAGGAGACCGTCTGCCACCCGCTGTCACTTATAAAATAAACTCAATTCAAATGTATCAGGGGTTTAGCGCTGCTGTGTCTCTCTGTGTGTAACAAGCAAACTTTCTCTTTTAATAGGAGGAACATACTTTGCCAGTCTTTCGACTTTAGACCAGATATTAGTTGGTCTCTGGCGCAGTGGCTTTCTGCATCCTGAAGATGAAGATGAAGCACTGCACTATCGGTTTACCGAACCTAAATAAGACCAACAAGCCCAAAGGGTTCATTTGCTATTTACAAAAATGTGGGCGGATGGTGCAGAAATGGTGTCTGTATCGTGTGGAAAATGGGACTGACACTTGCACTGCAGGCCAAAACACTTGTGTGACAGGAGCCAAGGATCAGGAGAATTCAGGAAGACGTTTGTTTGTCTGACCCGCACACACTGGGCCGTCAGAGTGTGTGTTCTTGCAGTATTGGCTGTGGTTAATATGGCTATGAGGTCACATTAATGCAGACTTAAAGGCTTTATATGTGATTTTTCACACTTAAATATAATAGAAATCAAGTATATCCTCTGAAAATAACTCTGTGAGTCATGACTGTCTACAATGGGTGTAACACCCGAGTCCCACTGTCTGTGATGCTTTCAGAGTTTTCATAGTCCTATCTTCAATTTGTTTACATCGCCAGGATGGCCGGCTGGCTCCTCCCCTCCCATACTGTACTCACTGCTTAACTGTGTTTCTAGATCACGCTCATTTCAGGTAAATTTACATGCAGTGTGAAGATACCAGCATAATAAAGATCGCTAGCATTAGCATACTAACACAACAATGCAGCGCGAGTTGTTTTGGTTTCATGTTGGTGCTCAAGGGCCAAAAAATGGATCAAAAAATCGCATATAAAGCCTTTAATGAGTGAGAAAAACAATGACGATTCTATGACGTCCTGTCATAGAATAAATTGTTATTCCAAGTCTAAAAGAAAAAATAGTTGAATGATGTGTCTAAACTCAAAGAATGTAGATCAATGAGCAAAAAAAGTTCGACTATAGGCAAAATCTGACGAGTCAGGTTCGACTCTGCAAATCGGGGACAATGAAAAGCATCAACAAGGTGAAACTGATGATTTACAACACTTTGGTTTCCGGCTGCCTCGATGTGAGTGAACAAAGCTCTTCAACTTTTGGGATGAATTCAAAGAAGTGTTGAAACATCAGAGGAATCTTTGAGCTCTTCTCAGGACTGCTGACATTCATCAGGATATTCATCCATCAGCCTGTGAGAGGACTGTGTTACAGCAGCATGCAGCAGGGGGGGAGATCTAACAATGAGGGACCCTGTTTCCGACAGCCGGCTCACATGGAGGACGTTCAAACAGGAAGAAAGTGTTGAGGAGCGGGGAAGGGCTGAAAACTTGAGACAGCAGAGACTCAGCTTTATCCATATCTGATTCACTTGTTGGGTAAAAAGAAACGTGTTGGTAACCTCAGCTGCCCCAACTGTTGTGAAAAACTTTGGCAAAAGAAGCGGAGGGAGTGGATCTAGTGAGGCTGTTTATCAAATGCTGGAGCCGCTCACCCTGAGAAAGAACTGACCCTAAAAAGTCTCAACAAGTCTTGTTTCTCACACATGCAGAACTCTACACAGAAAAGAAAATCCAGAGTCTTAGGAAGGGGAAGACTGCTCGACACACAAGCTGGTTGGATGTTGTGTTGCCGAGGGGGAGAGCGAGAGCGAGCGGGGTGAGTGTCTCACCTGTTCTTCTTTGGTATACAGCTGGAAGCATTCATCCAGGGTACAGTTGTGCTGCTGCAGGTGCTGCTGCTGCTGGTTCCTCACACTCTCTGCATCCTTCACCACCTCCTCCTGGATGCTGCCGAACAGACTGAACACACACACACACACACACACACACACACACACACACACACACACACACACACACACACACACACACACACACACACACACACACACACACACACACACACACACACACACACACACACACACACATTTGAACACACAGCATCGGCCACCTCTGATCCAAACATTGTAAAGATGATTCAGTACCCTGTGTTCCTGTGTGTGTGTGTGTGTGTGTGTGTGTCTGTGTGTGTGTGTATGTTCATGTGTGTGTCCATGTTTGTGTGTGTGTGTTCATGTGTGTGTGTGTGTTCATATGTGTGTGTGAGTGTTCATGTGTGTGTGTGTGGGTGTTCATGTGTGTGTTTGTTCGTGTTCGTGTGTGTGTGTGTGTGTTCATGTTTGTGTGTTTGTTCGTGTGTGTGTGTGTGTGTGTGTGTGTGTGTGTGTGTGTTTGTTCATGTTTGTGTGTGTGTGTGTGTTCATGTGTGTTTGTGGTTTTATGTGTGTGTGTGTGTGTGTGTGTGTGTGTGTGTGTGTATTTATATGTGTGTGTGTGTGTGTGTCCATGTTTGTGTGTGTGTTTGCTCATGTGTGTGTGTTCATGTGTGTGTCCATGTTTGTGTGTGTGTGTTTGTTCGTGTGTGTGTGTGTGTGTGTGTGTGTGTGTGTGTGTGTGTGTGTGTGTGTGTGTGTGTGTTTGTTTGTGTGTGTGTGTGTGTGTGTGTGTGTGTTTGTTTGTGTGTACTCAAATAGAACAAGGGTTGAAACAATAGCAGTATTTTTTTTACTTCATTATTTCACACATGGGCTGTTATTTATTAAAATAGAGGTTTTCCTCTTCTGTTTAAATCCATCCAGTCCGCACGCACGCACGAGAAACCGGCGCACAGTGTGTCATAAACACCTTAAACAGAGTTTCTGAAAAATCTTCAACCCGGAAGAAGTTTTCCAAAAGGTGCATCACTCCTATTTTGGGGTCGCAAGCTGAAAAGTTTGGGAACCCCGTAGTTTAAAATACATGCTATCAAAGAGTAAGAAACATTACGGCTGTCTTAAAGCTCACCATTCTTTAGTCTTGGGCTCCCATTCGAGGACGAGCTTCACATGCGGGGGTCCTCCAGGGCCGCAGAACTTCAGCGCTCTTAAATTCAGAAAAGGCAAAGAAAAAAGTCGGATTACAGTCTAAATTTGAAAGAGCTAATTGTATCACCTGAGGTCTCTGTGTGTGTGGAGAAGCCTTCTGTCCAAAAGTCTTACAACCATGAAGTTTGTGTTTCTTTCATATAACGAATAAAGAAACAAACATTTGAGCCTCGTTAATTGAATCTTTATACACACAGCAGCAGCAGCAGTTTACAGAGTGACCCCGGGCCCAGGTGAGACCTGGCTTCACCCCATGACTTAAAATTCAATAACGGATCTTTGTGTAGTGAGGGATGCTGCTTGCATCACATAACAGAGACTAAGTTCACCGCTTTGATCTCACAAGCGTAAATAAAAAATTCATCAGTATTTATCTTCCAGACAGGACTGATTGAATCCAGAGTAGATTTAACAATCACTGACAGCTGAGGGCAGAATATTTTTTTCATTTTTCATTTTTCATTTTTTCATCCTGGATGTTTGGGAGCTGCTTCAAAATGTAAATCCTCTTTGATTTCCAGAAGCTTCTGAATCCTGAGTGAAAGCAGCCAGAGGTTCTCCAGCGTGGCAGAAATACTGACTGTGTTTTCACTTCATCTTAAAAAAACTCATGCTGAATGTAACCACTGAATCTCAGGCTGTAACATCATGTCCATATGATAAATGGTGGTCAAAATCTCCAACATATAAATGTAAAAAATAAAACAAAAACATGCACATCCCTCAGTAGGTGCTGGATGCAAAAAAACATGAATATTTAAGGAAAGCAAAGTAAGAGCTGCACTCCAAGAAGCTTCCATTTGAAGGATGGATTAAGTGACGCTTCTTGGAGTGCAGCATGTGAGTGTGAGTGTGGCTGGTTGTCTGTCTCTACATGTCAGTCCTGTGATTGACAGGTGATCAGTCCAGGGTGTAACCCCGCCTCTCGCCCAATTACAGCTGGGATCGACCCCAGCCCATGGACTCAATAAAAGATCATTAGAATAAATCCATCAGTGTATTGTCCACATTAAAAGTGTTCATTCTACTAATCTTATTATTATGATTATCTTATTATTATACTAATCTTATTATTATACTAATCTTATTATTATGCTTATCTTATTATTATACTAATCTTATTATTATACTAATCTTATTATTATACTAATCTTATTATTATGCTTATCTTATTATTATACTAATCTTATTATTATACTAATCTTATTATTATACTAATCTTATTATTATGCTTATCTTATTATTATACTAATCTTATTATTATACTAATCTTATTATTATACTTATCTTATTATTATACTAATCTTATTATTATGCTTATCTTATTATTATGCTTATCTTATTATTATACTAATCTTATTATTATACTAATCTTATTATTATACTAATCTTATTATTATGCTTATCTTATTATTATACTTATCTTATTATTATACTAATCTTATTATTATACTAATCTTATTATTATGCTTATCTTATTATTATGCTTATCTTATTATTATACTAATCTTATTATTATACTAATCTTATTATTATACTAATCTTATTATTATACTTATCTTATTATTATGCTTATCTTATTATTATACTAATCTTATTATTATACTAATCTTATTATTATGCTTATCTTATTATTATACTAATCTTATTATTATACTTATCTTATTATTATACTAATCTTATTATTATAATTATCTTATTATTATACTAATCTTATTATTATACTTATCTTATTATTATTATTTTATTCATTTATTTATTTTTATTGAAATGTTAAAAGTGTTCATTCTACTAATCTTATTATTATGATTATCTTATTATTATACTAATCTTATTATTATACTAATCTTATTATTATGCTTATCTTATTATTATACTAATCTTATTATTATACTAATCTTATTATTATACTAATCTTATTATTATACTAATCTTATTATTATGCTTATCTTATTATTATACTAATCTTATTATTATACTAATATTATTATACTTATCTTATTATTATACTAATCTTATTATTATACTAATCTTATTATTATGCTTATCTTATTATTATGCTTATCTTATTATTATACTAATCTTATTATTATACTAATCTTATTATTATACTAATCTTATTATTATGCTTATCTTATTATTATACTTATCTTATTATTATACTAATCTTATTATTATACTAATCTTATTATTATGCTTATCTTATTATTATGCTTATCTTATTATTATACTAATCTTATTATTATACTAATCTTATTATTATACTAATCTTATTATTATACTTATCTTATTATTATGCTTATCTTATTATTATACTAATCTTATTATTATACTAATCTTATTATTATGCTTATCTTATTATTATACTAATCTTATTATTATACTTATCTTATTATTATACTAATCTTATTATTATAATTATCTTATTATTATACTAATCTTATTATTATACTTATCTTATTATTATTATTTTATTCATTTATTTATTTTTATTGAAATGTTAAAAGTGTTCATTCTACTAATCTTATTATTATGATTATCTTATTATTATACTAATCTTATTATTATGCTTATCTTATTATTATACTAATCTTATTATTATACTAATCTTATTATTATACTTATCTTATTATTATACTAATCTTATTATTATACTAATCTTATTATTATGCTTATCTTATTATTATACTAATCTTATTATTATACTAATCTTATTATTATACTAATCTTATTATTATACTAATCTTATTATTATGCTTATCTTATTATTATACTAATCTTATTATTATACTAATCTTATTATTATACTTATCTTATTATTATACTAATCTTATTATTATACTAATCTTATTATTATGCTTATCTTATTATTATGCTTATCTTATTATTATACTAATCTTATTATTATACTAATCTTATTATTATACTAATCTTATTATTATCCTTATCTTATTATTATACTTATCTTATTATTATACTATTCTTATTATTATACTAATCTTATTATTATGCTTATCTTATTATTATGCTTATCTTATTATTATACTAATCTTATTATTATACTAATCTTATTATTATACTAATCTTATTATTATACTAATCTTATTATTATACTTATCTTATTATTATGCTTATCTTATTATTATACTAATCTTATTATTATACTAATCTTATTATTATGCTTATCTTATTATTATACTAATCTTATTATTATACTTATCTTATTATTATACTAATCTTATTATTATACTTATCTTATTATTATACTAATCTTATTATTATACTTATCTTATTATTATTATTTTATTCATTTATTTATTTTTATTGAAATGTTAGTATTATTTTTACTCTATTATTATTTATGTTATTATTTCTTGTCTGTATTATTGATTTTGCACCAATGTACCTCTTATTATTTAATTAACTTTATTAGTACTGTTTTTAATTGTTGTGTCTTATTGGTGGAATTGTCATTGTGGGGGTGGAGTGGCAGGGGGAGGGCTTGGATGGGTGGCTTTATAAGAAACTTGTGGGATGCTTTTGTATTGTTATGTGTTCCCGAAACATTATAAAATGGCAATAAAATATGTTCATAAAAAATAAAAAGTGTTCATTCTGCGCAGAAAGTGCAGTCTCTGCGGGCCCCTTTTTTTTCCAGATAGCCTTTGTGTTCTTACCATGATTTAAGTTCTTGTTAGTCACTGTGTCCAGGTACATTCTCCACATGTGTGTCTTTGATCATAGGCGGGATGGTTGAGTGGGAGGTTTTTTTTTTCCGAAAATCGATGACCATTAATTTAGTTTTTTTTAAATTAGCTTCAAAAAGTGGTGGTTGCACACACACTGAGCTTTAAGACTTGCAGTGTGAACGCAGCCTCGGGACGTTATTTTGACAGCTGTATAAAGCAGGGGTTCTCAAACTTTTTTAGACCATGGACCCCTTTCAGGTGAGAAATTTGTCCAAGGACCCCCTCATTATCGTATCGTTGATGAGCTATTAATACTATGTAATAATGTACTATGTAGTACTTTGCAACGATATAATTAGGTATAGAGGACCGTCAGCAATGTGTGTGGCAGAGTTAGTTTTGACGTGCCAGACTACATTTAACTAGTCACACAGTGCAAAATCTGGACGCTACATGAGGAGCAGAGCGTAAAAGCAGAGTGCCGGAACACAGAGGGCATCCCAGTTTGTTGTGAAGGGGCTTCGTAGCTGCAGACTGGTCAAGGTGCCCATGTTGACCCCTATCCACGGTAGAAAGCGCCTAGCATATTCCCGCCATATTCCCCAGATGGATGTGCTCAAGATCCATGGAGGCCTCACCTCTCAACTTGCAGGACTAAAAGGATCTGCTGCGAAACACTGTGATGCCTGATACCACCTGTACACCTCCACTGGTGGGGTCCAAGGACCCTACATGATGTTTCAAAGGTTTTCATAACCTTATGGCTGATTGGTGCATTTTTAAAGGCATCAATGGAACAACAGAAGAGATAGTAACAAAGCTCCTCAGTTGTAAAGCGACACCTCCATTTTTATTTATCTCACGGCTAAGCATGGAGCTTTAAACCTTGAAACTGTTATCTTTATACTCTTATACTCCCAGTAATCCTCTTACAGCTTTACCTGTTGGTTCTGAAAGGAGCTCGAGCTTCTTTGTCCAAACCACTTGAAAACCTGTCTGACGTGGTTCTCAACACGACCTAATCTCACTTCAGTTGTAACATTAATTAGAGGCTGCATTATATTGTCTCAAGCAGTGCTTCATTGACATGGCATTGCCATTGAAAAAGCTTGTATAAGCTGTTGTTTTTATGTAACTATGAATTAGCCTTCACCTGTTTTTCCTTTGAAAATGTCACGGCATGTACAGAAATGATTACATGTGTGTCATGAGCCACAAAAAGAAAGATTGTACAGCAGTGACGTGCGGTGAGGTTCGTGGCTGGTGAGGCACTGACTTTTTCAGAGTCAGATTTACAAATATATGAACCCATTTATAGAATAGCTTAAACTCACCATTCATATCAGCATTATTTACACACACATAGAGGGAAGGTGCATATTTGGCCAAGGAAGACCGTTAAATTCATAGCGCCTCAGAATTTTTTTTCCATTGCAATTCCACAATTCATACTCATTCAATAAAAGTAGGCATATATACTGCGGTGTATTCATGGTCTTACCTTTACTTGTAAACAAAGTCCATTCGCCTATCCTTCTGGACTAAAATATCTGTGACTTTGTTGTAAAAGTCCTCATTATCTTCTTTTAGTTTTAAAAGTCTTCCATTATTTATCACTTCACGTATTGATTGAAAGTCCTGTTTTGAGAAGTCTTTAAGCTTAGATTTAAAATCTTCCTTTTCCATTTTTGCAAACAGAGCGAATTTTTCAAATAAAAATTCTGCATAGAAGATGAGCAACATCAAACCAAGCATAAACTCGCAACCTGACGCACGCCCCCTTCAGGTGAGGCAGAGGTACTGGCTGCCAATGCGGTTTTATGTCAAATTAGACTAAACATGTTATAAACACAAGTGAAATACATTACTTATTCTATGGAAAGTGAGGATGTATAATAAAAGTGTCTAAAAACATTACATTGGTGACAAACAGTAAGAAAGAAAAAGGCATACGCTCGACCCAGTTTGTGAGGGATTGCGCAAAGATGAGGCTCAGCTCGTCGCTGCCTCACCTCTATGGGGGAACCGGCCGGAAATATGCGAATTCAGCAATTTTGATCATGAAAATGATTGTAATTTTTGGAATCGTACAGAAATAACATTTATAACACAGATCAGTAGAATAATATATATCTATTTATTTTATTTAATCATTATTTGTTTTGTACTTTTGATGATATTTGCCTCCCCTGACCACATGTCTCTGTTGTACCGTACAGTCAAAGTGTAGAGCTCAGCACAGTATGTTGTGTGTGTGAGAGTATTTGTTTTTGTGTGTCCTACCTGTCGACCGCTGGATGGTACAGTGGCCGGCTGTCCTGGGGAGAGAGGTAGCTGTACGCTGCTGATCCCCCCACCACTCTGATCCTGAACAGCACCCCGGCGTTCTGCAGAGAGAGCAACACATTTTAGCACTTCTGTGAGCTAACTGTATCAGTAACGTTCACGTTATACCCAAACATTGAAACCAGTTTGTCACTTGAGTTGTGTCATGTGTTTTAGTGTTGAAGTCAAGACCACACCAACTGAGGCCAAGACATACCTGAGTCCAGAGTG
Source organism: Labrus bergylta (assembly GCF_963930695.1). NCBI lineage: Eukaryota > Metazoa > Chordata > Actinopteri > Labriformes > Labridae > Labrus > Labrus bergylta. The sequence goes on from NC_089195.1 coordinate 32,619,489, forward strand.
CTCCAAGACCGAGGCAAGACTGAGACATTTCGAGAAAGAGACCAAGACCAAGGCAGGGCGAGACTGAGACAAGACTGAGACATATAGAGAACAAGACCAAGACCAAGACCAAGACATATAGAGAATGAGACCAAGACCAAGACCAAGACATTTCAAGAAAGAGACCAAGACCAAGGCAGGGCGAGACTGAGACAAGACTGAGACATATAGAGAACAAGACCAAGACCAAGACCAAGACATATAGAGAATGAGACCAAGACCAAGACCAAGACATATAGAGAATGAGACTAAGGCCAAGGCCAAGGCCAAGGCCAAGGCCAAGGCCAAGGCCAAGACCAAGGCCAAGGCCAAGACCAAGACATATAGAGAACGAGACTAAGGCCAAGACCAAGGCCAAGGCCAAGGCCAAGGCCAAGGCCAAGGCCAAGGCCAAGACCAAGGCCAAGGCCAAGGCCAAGACCAAGGCCAAGGCCAAGACATATAGAGAACGAGACTAAGGCCAAGACCAAGACCAAGACCAAGACCAAGACCAAGACCAAGGCCAAGGCCAAGACCAAGACCAAGACCAAGACCAAGACATATAGAGAACGAGACCAAGACCAAGGCAGGCCGAGACAAGACAGAGATAGAGACCAAGTCGAGACCCAGACCAAGACCAAGCTAGGCAAGACCGAGACCATACATATCAATGAAAAATCATCAACTTATGTTAAGTGGGCGTTTCCCTAATTTAGACCGTGACACCGGGAAGGTTGCAGTTGTAACCGGGGGGGCAAACCAAACTACAAATTAAATGTACAAGTATTTTCTAAGCTTGATCCAAAGGCAACTGGACTGGTTGAAGATCCTAAAGACCTTTCCCAATCTCTCCGCCGAAGGGCTTCTTCAGTTCTAAACTTTCCGGTGGACGGAGCTAGAAATGTAAGCCTCTTCGAGATCTTCAACCAGTCCAGTTGCCGTTGGATGACTGAGGAACCTACACAGACATCCAATTGAAGTTTCATTTGTTGTTTTAGATCTTAGTCGTTTGCCTTCTAATCACAGTAATGACATGAGAAAGAAGCCTTTCAGTGGTGGTCTTTATTTAAGAGTCGGCCCAGACTGAGACCGAGACAAGACAGAGCAAAAATGTTGGCGATTCCGAGACGAGACCTTCAAAAAGTGGTCTGGAGACCGGTCTTGAGTTCTACAACACCAATGTGTTTGCAGCAGCACGGGGATGTTATTCATCAGTGGAAAGTGTTTTTCCTAATGCAGAGTTTTCTTCTAATTGTTTCTGAACAGACCAACAGCTGAAAATAACTTACATTTGTAAATCGACAAATGGCGACGAGTGCAGTGCAGCTTTTACTGGAAAGATTCCTCAATTCAATTCAACAATGAACTGTGGAGCTCGGATATGCGTCTCAAGGATAGCTGGATTTGTGCTGGAGGAACTGTGATTATGTTGAAAACCTCTCCAAAACACCTCAATGTGTGCACAACAACAGAAAAGCTCTGACCTGCTGCGAGTTGTATCAATCTACAGGGTGAACTCTTGTGTGAGGTGGAGCGAGGGAACATTACATCCCCGAGTTGCTTTTTGTGGAAAAAAAATCTTTGTTCATTGTAGGACAAGGGCAAACAAACCCCCACTCTGAAAGAAATGGTATTTCTTTATAAAGACAGCTTCCACTACTCCACTTATCACAGAGGTTTATCTGAGAACAGAGATAATTGCTGCTACCAGCAGTCATGACAACACCCCCACAATATATGAGACAGTCTCGCTTTGAAGTGAATCACCTCAGAAACAAGAGTTCAAGGAGGCAATCATGCAAGAACATTTCATAGCAATTTTCAGATGGCACATCGATAACACAGCCGATGTCTTAATATAGCAGCCATGTGGACGTGGTTTAACCAATTAACTACGGTATCATAGCGCTAGGAGGCTAGCAAAGAAATCCAATATTACACAGGACTCAAAAAAACATGATGCAAAGGCTTTAAGCTGTTTGTCTTTTGGAACATTATTTCACATTTCAAGCAAAAGACTGTATAAAACATGGACGTAGAAGCCATTGGTTTTATCGAGAGCCATTTTGAAGCCGGACATTGGTGGTCGCCATGTTGGAAATGATATCTCCATCTACCTTTTTCATCTAGAAATGGGCAAAGAGGTGAAGCTGAGGCCGGTTTTAAAATGGTAAATGGACTCGGGGGCCGCTGTGGCTCAGCTGTTAGCGTCGGTCAGTAAAGTATTTAACTTAAATCTATTTTACTTTAAATTCTTAAGTTAAAGTAGTTTCTTAAGTAAAGATTACTGCAACTAGAATTCTACATCATTTAGCACCTCAATGGAAATTTCCATTATGTGTTAGCAATGAGCTAACATACAAAGATTCACACCCTGATCCCTCTGTGAACTAATGCACCAGCCACCCCTGGTTTACATTAAAGCAGCACAGTTAGGGTACTGATGCTTCATAATGTGAATCTGTGTAATCACACGGATCGTTTTGTCTGTTTTTCTTTACACTTGAGTCCATAATGATCGTCATCTCTGTACCACTTCAGCATTTCGTTGTTCTCTCTGTGCTGCATCACGGTCGGTAGTCACAGTCATTTGTTTTTGAAGGCTAATCAAGCTGCATGAGGCTCCATGTTCATCAGCATAACGAGGGACAAATGAGATCAGATCATAAGTGTGTGAGTGGGTGATATTCCTGTAAATTTCCTTGAAATGCTCAACCTTAATAATGCCCTTTCAGAACCTACAGTCAGATATGTCTCCCTCTCAGAAGGCAGATAATGATGGATATAACCATAAATAATGTCAGAGATGAGACGAGACAAAAGTTCTTGTGCCAGAATGTCATTCAGGAAGCCCGCATTCCACCAAGGAACGACCGGCCATACCTTACAAACTCTACAGTCTGCTTAATTAAGATTGCATAATACGTTTTATTTGATGGTCAGTGAAGGCAACATCAACAAAACACCTGCACAACCGGAATTAGATTTTCATTCAACGTTTGCTCACTGCTGATTGGTTCAAATCCGACATTGTTGGAGGAGATTTAAAGTCATTTTAAAATAATCATAAAGAGTGCAGAGAAAGAAGAAGTCTTTTTCAGGGTCACTTTCTCCGTCAGAGACTCATGCAATAAAGATTTAGAGCGGTGCAGACGTCTCGGTTTTGGCAGGGAGGCTTTTCTTAAACTAAGACCATTAAATTCAACTCTTACACTTCAGAGTGCATTAGACATACGACTTTCAAAGAGAAGCCGGTATGAGAACTTTGAACAGAGACTTGGAAAGTGAGCACCTGGGGGGTTCCAGGGGGTTCCTATGAACAGTAAGTTTCACAGATGAGAGGTGATCATTGACACAACAAATACAAACTCAAAGTGATGCGACATTCCTGCAATATAACGCCTCCTTATAATGTCCGTCGGTCAGTTTGAAAGATTTAGTTTCTAATGCAGCTGAAGTGTCTGAGCCTCAGGCCTTTTTTTTGTATTTTAGTCAAAGTTCATTGAAATGAATGAAGTAGACACAGTTAGAGAAACACTTTTTAGATGAAGAAGAATACAAAAAAAACCATCCAAACTTGATTGTGTATGAAAAGTTATCCAAAGAAGATTGTATCTTTGTTTTTTTCTAAATGTGGTAAGAAAAAGTATGTCAGTTCTTTAAATCATTCATTCAACCTTTCTTTATACTCAGAGATAATCGAGGTGTAACCCAGAACATCCACCAGATTTATGTGTGTTGCAACTGCTTGTGGGCCCCAGGCAAGTAAGGGGCCCCCCAAGGGCTTACAAACCTTAAACCACAGCAGTAGTTCAAAATGTGCAAAAAAACAGACAAAGAAGCATAAAAAGAAGCAGAAGACCGATGGATACAAGGCCAATAAATGTACGAGAAGATAAATTTAACACAACACATTCAACACATTAATAACATCACTGAGAATGACCCAACGCCTTCTTCCTACAAAACACTAAGATATAAGATAGTTATTTAGTGTTCATATGCTAAGAACAAAGTACTCTGTATCAGCAGTGTTGTGTTTAATTGCCTTGTAATTACAGTCTTTATTGTTTCCGTGGTAACATGTGATCTATTATAAGCTGGGGAGTAAAGAGCTTAATCTTTCACTTCACTTGCTGTTAGACGGGGAGATGTCCCGAGGTTGTCAGAATATATAACTCTGATGCAATTCTAGTTAAAATCTAAAGATATCAATCCCTGAGTCAGTATTACTGCAACAGAAGGATTACATCAATCCTTGTTTTTAAATAACTAAAAATGCAGATTAAATCCTTCATGCTGTCTGAATTAAATTCAAATTCAGAACATTGTAGAGCGCTGTCTCCCCCCGCCCCCTCCTCGATGTCGATCTCACACAGGTTGCCATGTGGTGGACTCTGAAGCTTCAGTGTTTATCCAGCTCTGCATGGGTCTGTAAACCTTTCTGTGTTCTAACCTCTCTCCATTTTTCAAAAGCATCTCCAATATTGATCCTAGTTTGAGCACGTTTCTGCTCGTGGAGCTTATTAGAAACATGCAGAGGCTTTTTAGGTCGGGTACAATCACTTCTATCTGAACCACTTCTCTTGCCCGCTTCCATCGCTGCAACACCTGTTGACCTGATAACTGCTCTCATATCTGACAAACCGAGGGGTGTCCAAAACGGCCGTGTGGTGGGGGGGTGTCTTAAAACCGCCTACCTTCTCTGGTCCAAACAAATCCAGAGCATTCAGGAGCAGAATCTAAAGTTAGAAGGAGGACATACTGGCTGCTGCATTGTTGTCAGAGAAGCCAGCACTTCAACATAGCATGTTTCCTTAATGTCTGATCAGATAGTAAGGTACCTTTATCATTTCAGTCAGCAGGTATATTACATACTCGTTTTAAAATATCACTGATGATGCCACGTTTTTATTTAAGCTTTGGTACTTTGCAACGCTATAACGAAATCCTAGTATCAAAAATTTAGACAACCTGAGGTACTGAAGTATTTAACTAAACCGTGTAAGAATGAAAGACCACATATAAGGATTTGCAGAGTTGTTGTAAGTTGTATGTTCTGTGTCAACCAAACCGTTCTTTAATTTTGGTTTGAGTTCTGCAGAACCGTCACATAATACCACCATAACAGAAGAAAAAAAAAGTAACAGCCTCCTCTTCTAGCAGTCTCCCTCTTAGCTCAGCCTCACTCCAACAGAAACGAAGCACTGAGAGAATATAATAAGTAGCTCCTCTGATGCCTCAGCAGCACAGACATGAGGCCTGAGAAGGGAGCAGAGTGAGAGGGAGCAGAATCTGGGAGCTAATGCACTCTGGCGGCTGCAGTGGAGCATAAAGAGAAATAAATGAGTTGGTTAATACTGAAGCAGTGGCCTTATCGAGGACGAGCAGACCAGACACTCAAACAGTTATTAAGAGGTATTTAGAGGTTAGTGTTTTTTGAATGAAACTGGACTGTACGAATCCTGACCTTCATTAAATATTGAATGAGAGCTGATGTAGATGTGAGGTATTTTCAAACATGCTCAAAACTACTTAAATGTTCTGGACGAGCTGTGTGTGTGAACACAAACAGCTTATAGTTTATAAACCAGCCCAGGCTTCTTCCTGTAAGCCCCCTCCTTAAGTTGCTGAATCTGTCTCCAGTTTTCAACCTGTTGATCAATCTTCTGTCAACATTCAATCAGATGGCCACCTCAAAAATCAAAATCTATGATTGACTGTTTGCCTAATCAGAGGCGGGACTTCAGTACAAATCAACTGTTCTGGCTGTTTTCAACAGGCTAATGGTAGCTCTTTCAGTTAGTAAATAAATACTTGACAATTTCATAAAAATGTCAAACTTTCGCACATTGTCTGACTTGCAAGGGAGTTAATTGACAATACATTTATTTTTGTAAATTAGACAGGGTGCAAGAGCTTGAGCAATTTTCTAAAAACTATTACTTGTGAATGCACAAAAATCTTTTTTTGACTCCCTAAAGAATGAAGTGAAGATGAAGACGACTTATATGCTGTCAAAATCTACAACTTACATATCATTTGAGGTGGTAGAAAGGGTAAAAACATTAAATACATTTTAATAGGTGTGCCCACAAACGTCATGCCACCCCTGCATAAGTCAGTTCCCCAGGTGGGCCACCCCAGCTTAAAAAAAGTCCAGACACGCCCCCTGGTCATCACCAGTAAGTAAGAAGCGTGGGCTCTTTTAATGAGCAGCAGTTACACTGAGGAAGCATTTCATTGCTTTGCTAGGGCGTTCATGATGGATAGGCCGGGTCTTTGTAATATAGCAATAAGTAAGGTCTATTACCTGCTTTTTGTAAAGTGTCTCGAGATAACACTTGTTATGAGTTGACGCTATACAAATAAAAATTGATTGATTGATTGATTGATTTGATCTCCTGAACTCATAAAAGCCAACATGGCTAGGTGAAAAAACAAACACATGGATGTTTTCTCACGGATCTCTTTTCATTCATTCCTCTTCTTCCTGCTTGTCTGTATTTCACAGGTCTTCTTCTTTCTTCATGTGTGTCTGGTTTTCTGTTTTCTTTTTTTTTTCATACCCTGAACTACAAGTTGTACCTCCCCAGCCAAACCTCTAGGTGGAGCCAAAACATCTCTTATCAAAGACTAAGGGCCAGACGACACTATGAAGTACTCTTACACTCGCTGCCTGTCATACAGATTGAAGATTATAATCAATACTGTGATGCTTTCCTGTTGATATGAGAGTGATCTAACCATAACCTCAAGAACCATCAACTTATTTAACAGCACAAACTTGATTCGGTGCAAGAAATAGTACCAAAGAAATGTTTCAATAGTTACCAGGAAGAGGAGAGATTGTGACAGCTTGTTTGAATGTATTATTTCATGTATTTATTTTCTCTACTTTTGACACTGAGGAGATATCTGTGTTGTCGTTGTTGAAAAGTAGAGAGGAAAGATGAACTAGGTGTAAACTTCTTCCTACTTCTTTTTAAATCATGTTCTGATTGGTTTGTGTTGAATGTGGTGACTGATATTGTTGTATTGTTGATTGCTTTTTTGTTCAAACCACATGTCAGAAATAAAGAAATGAATCAATCAAACTAGCATATCATCATAATTAAATGAGACCTTACATCACTGAACAGAGGGAGTTTAGTCATAAAATATGCACATTAAACATCCAGAGGGCTCTGTTGATTGTTGTTATCATTTTTTTAAAAGTACCACGAGGACAACACGAGGTTCACAGAGTTTGTTTCTGGTCAGACCGGCTCCTCGATGAACCCAGATCCTGATCAGTTTCTCCCTCACCTCCTCTTCACTTCTTTTTTCTTATGAAGCCAAGGGGCCGCTCGCTTTGGATAAGGCTACCTCAACTATTGTCTGTCACCATGGCAACCTGGCCACCAGCAGTGGGGACAGTGTGTGTGTGTGTGTGTGTGTGTGTGTGTGTGTGTGTGTGTAATCCAGAGTAGAGCTATTGTTTGAGGCCTGTGCAGAACACTTGAACCGTCTTTGGACAAACCGATGAAGCTGGAGTGGTTTTGCTTGTCGGGGATCGTTGTTTGGTATTTTAAACACATGTTTTTGCTGATTAATCTTTGGTTTTAAAGTGTTAAAAAGGGGCAGATGCAATGGTAAACAATTGCAGACTTATTAAAACAAAGAATTCAACCTAATTGAAAACAGATCAAACTTCTAAATGATCTCTAATCTTCTATTTTTGTTTGGTCCACTGGAGTGAAAAAGGTACTGAGCTGAAGTCTTCAGGTCACAGAACAGAGAGGCTGACATGTTATTGCTTATCGGGTGTGTGGTCATTACCTGAGCCTGAGATCCATTCAGCATCAGATAATAGAGCTTGCTGAGGATGCTCTGCTGCAGCTGGTCCCAGGAGATACTCCTGTCCTCCCGCATGAGAAACGGAGGTCCAAACCTGAGGGGAGGAGAGGAGAGGAGAGGAGGGGAGGGGATGAGAGGAGAGGAGAGGAGAGGAGAGGAGAGGAGAGGAGAGGAGAGGAGGGGAGGGGAAAAGGAGAGGAGGAAGGGGAGGGGAGGGGAGAGGACACGAGAGGAGAGAAGAGGAGAGGACACGAAAGGGAGAGGAAAGGAGAGGACAGACATGAGAGGAGAGGAAAGGAGAGGAGAGGAGAGGAGAGGAAAAGGAGAGGAGGAAGGGGAGGGGAGGGGAGAGGACACGAGAGGAGAGGAGAGGAGAGGAGAAGCCATTAGAGCTTAATTGTGGTTAAGTAATTATTTTCAGAATGTGACAAACTATACTTTAACAGAGGAACATTTCATAAGAAGTGTAAGGTGCTGGAAAACACTATGAAAAAGATGTTAACTATAATCAAGGTAAAAGTGGTTTTAATAATCCCGTTCTAACTTTATTAAACCTTCCAAAGGACTGTTGGTTATCTGGATGACTGTGGTGTACTCAGCAGCAGTTTTAGCTCAGTTTCACTCAGAGTCAAAGAGATCACACACTAAAAGACTAAAACAGTGAACGCTGACTACAACTGTGATAATTTAAGGAAAAAAAGAATAATCCACCTTTCTTATTTGTCGATAACAATGTTGAACTCAGTCGATCCCTGCAGGGAAGTCTGAGCCCCCTGTTCTTAAGTCAAGCAATGGGAACTCTTTCTTTGCACACAGTAAGCCCCCCCCCCCGAGTACGAGATGATTACTGTCCACCCTCGGTTAAATGAATACTCTCATTAATATGATGCTGTGTTACTAAGCACATAATGACTCTTAATGGCTTCAGGGGCATCGCAGTGACTGACATTTACTGAAGACGTTTGAACAAACCAAACAAAGAACTGTGAGGATCCTCATGAACGTGCCGTTTAAAATACAAGATAAAAGAATAGTAGACTTAGGGATGACCTCATATAGTTGAACCTTCAACGATGTGTTGGCCTAAGCCTCAGTCGACTTCCAGTCTCATAGTCGAACACAAGGATCATCCCATTCCAGCTGCATGGGGGTGTTTAATGTCTAACTTTACATAGATTTGTAAAGTCTGTTTTTTTTGTTGTTTTTTGTTTTCTTTCTCTCTTCTTTCTCCTTTGACTCTTCTTCTCTTTCTTTTAATTTCATTTTATTGTTTCATTTTATATAACTCATTTGTTTGTTTGCCCTTCCTAAAGATGTTAAATATCGTAGAGAAAGGGAAGAAAACCTTGATGGAGGGAAAGATTTATGTAATTTATGTAACACAGATCCAAGCTACCTCAGTTTTACTTCAAGCGACTTTAAACAAACATTCTGTATTTTAAGTGTTATTTTTAGTATTTCCACATCACTGGGGGACACAACCTTTTTGACACCACACCACTTATAAAAATGTAAAATATTGTCATCCTTATGTTGAATATAAAATATGTGTACTGTATGTTAAGACATGATAATAATAAAAAGTAATAAAAAAGATTTGTCTGTTGTCTCAAAATAATCCACCCTGCCTGTTTGTCCCACTGTGTTGTTGTTTTTGTTTTTGTTGTACAAGACAGGCATTGTAGGTGCTTAGCGCCTTAATGACGCTGCCTACCCTTGTTTGGGGAATATATGGCAACCGAGTAATTGAAACTTTCACAGGTTAAGTGCTTCAATTTGAGCAAATGTTTCACTTAGTCTCAAATGTCTGCACAGTCAGCCTCAAGCTACAGATGAACGGGAACTCATGCTGCAAGAGCTTTAAAGGTCACATATTCTGCAAATTAAACTTCACCATGTTTCTCTAACTCTAATATGTGTCTCTAGTCTGTCTACAAACACTCCAATGATGAGAAAAGTCCATCCTCTCCGTCTTTTGCCTACTCCACTTTTCAGAAAATGTGTGCTCAAACAGGCCATTTGGAGATTTTCCCTTCATGACATCACAAAGGGCAGTAACCCCTCCCCCAGGTGGGTGACACTCCGACAGCTAGGTGTTTGTTCTGCCCTCTGAGTCTGCCTTCTCAACATAAACAATAGAACACGGAGCAAGAAAGCACAGAGTACACCCAAGCCCTTCAAAAGAGGGGGCGTGGTCAGACACAGCTCATTTACATATTTAAAGGTACAGACACAGAAACAGCCTGTTCTGAGCAGGGCTGAAATAGAGGGGTTTATAGACATGATCAAATACAGGATCAGAGTGGATTTAGAACAAGAAACTTCACACACATGTTTTGGGGAGCTCTGAGACTTATTTAAACTGGTTGAAGAGGAGGAGAATATGTGACCTTTAAATAAAACCGCCTCATCAGTGGCATTAATGCAATAGAAATACAAACACATCTAGATATAAAGAGTTGGAAGATTAACTTTGTGAGCACTGTAAAAGCTTTGAGGTTAAGAAACGTCCTGACGATGTAAAGGCTCAGTGAGCACAGTCCGGCTGTAGAGACGAGTCGACACAAATTATAATTATTGTTCTACTCTTGAGTTTGTATTTTCTACCAAATATCGTTATTGTATTTTTTAATGAAAGGAGAAAAGACTCAATAAGCTGTCCTTACTGTAAAAAAAAAAGACTCACAGCAGCAGGAGAAAGTTTATCTAAAGCTCGATAAACTGCCTCATAAAAGTCACAAAACTGTCCCAATGTGCTGGAAAATCAATAAACAAGAACGGAGCCTTGTAGCTCTGTGACTCAATCAGCTGAGAACACAACATCAGGTCAAATCCAAACCATTGAGAGAGAAAAAAAACACTGAACCAGCAACAATAAGAGTTTGAGCATCCGTCAGCCTGCAGCTCACCTGACAGCCTGCTGGCCAGATCCAGCTGTGTTGCAGATGAGGAAGAGGACCTTGGAGGAGCCGCCCTGGTTCAGGTATTCAGAGGAGAGCGTGCCAGACGAGAGCAGCCTCTGACCGTCGGGTCCGGCCGTGGAGGTGTAGGGGGAGGAGGGGAGGCTGTGGTGATACCCTGAGGTGAGCAGAGGACAGGAGAGAACGAGTTTAATAAAGGCTGACGTCACAACTAGAATCTGTATCTGTTCGCTTCACAGTCGAAAAAAGTGACTCATCAAACTGGTGGCGTCAGTTTTGGTGGAGAAAAGTTAAAGCTCCTGTCGGGAACTTTTGGAATACAATAAGTGGGTGTCGTATCGTTATTCACCCTGGGGATGAATAGAGTATTTCTAACTCTGATATCAAGATGAAATGGGACGGCCAAACCTCTTATCTGCCAGGAAATGTAAACTTTGACATTATCAAATGATTTAATTAAAGAATGCATGTTCCAACCCTGCAGAGCAATTAATCATCGCCACCGTCAAGCATCACACACACACACACACACACACACACACACACACACACACACACACACACACACACACACACACACACACACACACACACACACACACACACACACACACACACACACACACACACACACACGCTGAGTGTAACTGGAATCTCACATTTTTTCACACTTAAATATAATATAAATCAAGTATATCCTCTGAAAATAACTCTGTGAGTCATGACTGTCTACAATGGGTGTAACACCCGAGTCCCACTGTCTGTGATGTTTTCAGAGTTTTCAGAGTCCTATCTTCACTTTGTTTACTGGTGCTCAAGGGCGACATCTGCTGGATCAAAAAAATCACATATTAAGCCTTTAAACAAAAAAATGATAATACCTGAGTGAGAACATAAAAGTGCTAACCTTTAAAGAACCTGAAGAAATGATGAAGTCTTTGTGTTTGTTTAAACTTCTATTCGGTCACACAGAAATGTTTAAAGTATTGTGTCGTCTCGTTCGATCACGAACACAACATCGTGTAGCATATCGCCTTGTGATCGTCACACTCCTGATATTACCACTTCAGGTGGAGCAGGCAAAAGCAAATATTGAAAGACGAGGATGAATGTGTTCAGTCAAGATTCTTCACATTCATACTTCATTCATGATTAGTGTAAATTAGTGTTTTCTCAAGGACTTTGAGAAAACAATACATTTCCACCCTGTATATTGAGGTCAGTATTGAAGTTGTTGGATTCATAACCAGAGTGTCCTACATGGCGGGGAGTGAGACGACCTGGGAGAACCTCCTGCCTGAATCTCATTCTCACCTCATCCTGGGATGCAGAGAGGAGAGCCACAGCAATTGGGAGGTGTGAGTGGGGTGGAGAAAGACAGACAGAGGGCGAAGTGAGAGACAGAGAGAGAGAGAGAGAGAGAGAGAGAGAGAGAGAGAGAGAGAGAGAGAGAGAGAGAGAGAGAGAGAGAGAGAGAGAGCACAGCGGAAAGAGCAAGAGAGTGAGAAGAGTTCTCCCAAGGCAGCTAGTAGAAAAAAAAACAGTGTCTGCTTCTTATTTTAATACAGAGTATTTCTTAACGGGAAAAAAGAAGGATCTGTGCATGAAAATAAAATGATGTTTCATACAGTCTGTGGTTATAACAGCACACTGAGCATGATGTCAGAGGAAAATGGCCGGCATGTAAACAAGATGAATTGTGTGTACAGTATTGAGGCTACCTCCTGTTAGGACTACAGTTAGCTCCCACCAAGTGGTAAACTCCGGTGTTGAAAAAATGAAGCCAATGTGGAAAGTGCAAAATCCTGCAGTTCATCAAGTGTCCACTTGAGGCTGGCAGCAGGAACACCAGAAGTCACATACACACAACAGGCAAAAAAAAAAGCTGCTTTTACAGCAGAAATAAACATGTTTACAGCCTGGTACAATTAGTACTGATGAGTTATTGTCTTCATGGACACACACTGTATGGTGGGGGATTTTTTATGATATTAGTGAGGGAAATATCCGCTGACTGAACGTTGAGTATGACCTGAAGCTGTTAAATTAGTTTAAAAGGTTACTTCCTGCAGTGTCACTGTGAACGCTGCTTTTGACGACCGCTCCACTCTGAAGGATTCCAACCACTCAGGCAACAATGATTTAAATAGCACCTGAGATCAAAGTGTTTCAGCTCTGACACATTTTTGAAACGCTTGTTTTTGACATCAATGTGTAAAAACGTTGTGAAACAAACACAAAAAAACAAAACCTCAGAGAGGATTTTGGCCACACACACACACACACCGACGCTCTTTTCCAGACAAAAATGAGAGACCCCACTGTCATAGCAAGCCACACACCTGGCTAAAAATACCCAGGGGGGGGGCTGTGGGATTATCCCCAGACGCAGACACATCTTAGGTCCTGGTAATAAGGAGCAGCTCTCTGACCACCTCCTCCTGTCAGCAAAGCACCTGAGCTTCCTGCCATCAGCCAAACAACAGATTAAGGAGGGCAGCAGCGGAGGAGCATACACCTGATGCTCCCTTTCTTTTTAAGCATCCCTCAAATATGTGGAGTTCACCGTTCCTCTGGTTTGATCTTCATGGTTTGTTTCAAAAAAAGAGATCCACATGCAGATGTGACGATCAGAGCACCAAGTGTAGACACATCAGATTTCTTTTCCGCCTTTATTGTCTTCAGGATATTTTAAATAAAGACTCTACATGTAGGGAGAAGAGCTCCTCTGTGAAGAGAACTGGAGTATTTTTTTTTTTTTTGCTGCTCTGCACTGAGTGTGCTTTAGGCAACCTGTAATTGCCTTTAATGGAACTGCACTGGAAGTGTACTTAGCGGGCTTTCATTTGCTTTTCAGCTGAATATGAGTCGAGCTCAGGAGCAGACTTTCCTGTTTCACCGTCATGTGAGACGGAGAGAGAGAGAGCGGCAGACGAGGGCTAATAAAAATCTGACACTACAAGATTCTGCTGTCGATTTCAAGACGTGATCTGCATCTCAAAGTCGGTACGGTTATCTGTGTGCTCGTCCACATGTCCCCCGCTGCACTGCTTCTGTTTCCATCGCCGGATGCCGGAACACGGCGCTGCATCAATTTACCACAGAGCAGAGATCGAGCGGGACAGGAAGTCAAGACACCAAAACAACATTAAAACATCCGGTTTATTTGTCAGAATAAGCATTCAGACGTTGCAGGAGCACGGCACAGTGGGAGCTCCACATACACACACAGTCAGACATGCACACACACACATACTGCGCTCTCCCGCTAGCTCAGCTGAACTCTGTAACGCCTCTGTTACTTCCTCTGAAGACGGTACAAAGTTGGGATCACTTCATCCCTCCCATTACGCCTCAGTGAAACGTCCCAGAGGAGTAAATATCTCGGCTTGAAGCTGCAGTCTGAACAGGTCTGTTTCTCTCTCTGTCGGCCTCACTCTGAGCAGGCAGCTCCCTCAATCAATTCTCCTCAATCTTCATTAACTCCTCCATCATTCGGGTTTCAAGCGGCTGAGCTCAAGGGCAACCGAGTAAAACATCTCAGAAAGTTAGAACCCCTAAACTTCCCCCGAGCTTCAACTACTCCACAAAGTGCCTTTCATGGGAGTTTCAGCATTTTCTATTCCACTTTTCCTTTTCAGGGTTTCAGGGGGCTGGAGTCGATCCCAGATGTCATTGGGTGAGAGGCGGGGTTACACCCTGGACTGTTCACCTGTCAATCACAGGGCTGACATATACCGTATTTTCCGCACTATAAGGCGCACCGGATTATAAGGCGCATAGAATAGAACGTGTTTACAACTGAACAAGGCTGGGAGATATTGTGAATATATAAAACTACGTTTTATACGTAGTGCATTCACAATAACTCAACGTTGTTCAAACGTTAATGTGCATATTCACAATATCTCCCAGCCTTGTTCAGTTGTAAACACGTAAAAGAAACACAGTCTGATACCGCTAATTCAAACGTTAGTGCATAACTCAACATTGTTCAGTTACGTATAACACGTAAAGCTCACTTTTTCAGTTCATTCCCCGTCCACGAATCCCTCGAATTCTTCTTCTTCAGTGTCCGAATTGAACAGTTGGGCGAGTACGGCATCCAACATGCCCGGCTCCCTCTCATTGTCATTATCCGAGTCAGTGTCGCTGAGCGCCGTGTACAACCAGTATGGATCAACCAATTAACCAATTGATCCATATATAAGGCGCTCCGGATTATAAGGCGCACTGTCGTTTTTTGAGAAAATAAAAGGCTTTTAAGTGCGCCTTATAGTGCGGAAAATACGGTAGTGACAGACAACCAGACACACTCACATTCACACCTACAGACAATTTTACAGTCACCAGTTAACCTAACGAGCATGTCTGCAATTACAGTGCAGAGTACAAGTTTAAAATCTTATTAAAGCTGTTTAATTAAAGGCAGCTACAAACAAGTGTGTCTTAACCTCGATTTAAGAGGAAACAGCGCTAACACTCGCACCACCATGCAGCAGATCTAAATATGACAAATCATCTTTCAGATGAATAAAAACTCATTATTCATCACAAACCCGATGTAGGCTACGATGTAGAATCTATGAATAAAGATGAATCTTGTTTATACATTCACACAGCTCTACCTGATGTCTGTGCCACGATGGTAAAGGCTCAACCTGTTGTGAAGTGGTAACGTGGACAGGTAATGTATGCTGAGATATCGGAGCAACACGTGTCAGTTTTCTCAGTCAGCAGACACATACTGATGTCCTCTCACAGCTGGTTTTCTCTCTGACAAGCCAAAACAGCAAACCAGTTTGAAGGTCACTCAACTACTTTGGAGTGATTTTAAAACAGCAGAACTGAGTGAGGGAGAGAGAGAGAGAGAGAGAGAGAGAGAGAGAGAGAGAGAGAGAGAGAGAGAGAGAGAGAGAGATGGGAATGAATGGGCTGAGATGTGCTCTCAGTGTGAGATGACGTGGAAGATTGAAACAGGAAGAAGTCAAATTACAGAGTCAGATTTTTGTCTCGCCCAGAGGAGGAACAGAGGATTATTTTTATGTGATACAGACTCCATCATCACATCTCTACATGTTACTCTGTGATCCTGGAAATGATATTTTTCCGCCATGTTCTGGCTGATCTTGTAGTAGAGGATGTAAATGATGCTCCTAGTGAAACACACAAGTATTCTCCACGTATGAGAGTGCTTTTCAGATTGAAGGGATGGACATCACTGTGGAGCCGTCATTATATCAAAAGCAGCAGCAGCACAAAAGGCTCTTTATCTGAGCTGTAGAACAGCAGAGCAGTATTAGAGCCTGTGTCCACACAGACAGCGTCCACATTACCTCCATTTTAGAGCGCTTCCTACCTGACCTCTTTGTTGCTAGGTTACGAAAATTTGCTTAATGTTTGATTAAATTCAAGGAGATTTCACCAAGAAAACATGAAAACAATGTAAAGTGTCCTGGCATCATCATCAGCAGATCCACACCTGGAAACTCTGTCCTCCAAAAGACGAGGCGGACTAGCACCCTCATCCGCTGCTGTTGTTATTGTTGTAAAAGCTGATATCAGAAGTCCCGCCCCTTCTTGGTTTTGTCGGTAATGGAGAAGTGACATAAGTTGAACTGATTCCAACTAAGAGCGCTGTGAGAGCAGCGACAAAAAACAGCTGAAGGCAGAGGGCGTTTTCAGCGCTCAGGATGCTCAACTACTTTGTTTTTGAGTAGAAAAACAAAAATCTGTCTGTGGACACCGGCCCTAACAGAGCTCTGTGTCGTGTTCTGGTGTCTGATACACCGTCAAACATGTGGATGAGGAAACAGATATGAGGAAACAAATTAATTTAAATACTCGCCCGCTTTGTTTCAGACCATTAATTAAACACGTTTCAATGTGAGAGTTCTCCTTGTGTTAGATCCTCTAAACGCTCTCTCTAAACATCTGTCCTCCCCACTCGAAGTTTAACTACGCAGAAAATGCTTGCCATATATCATCTTCAGTATCGTCGGAGTATCGGCGTTCTGTGGTCCGAGCAGGGCGGCTCGTGTAAATTGTAGTTTAGCTACACTTCATTAAACACGACATAAATCCACTGGAATGGAAGTTATGATATCCTGGAATCTGCTCCGCTGTGATCTCATGAATTATTCTGAGCCGAGGACCATTCATCACTTTCATCAGACGGCTCAGGAGAAAGGAGGAAGTCACAGTGAGTGTGTGTGTGTGTGTGTGTGTGTGTGTGTGTGTAAATAACAGTATTCCCTCTGACTCTCTTGATTTATAAATAGCTAACTTTTTGTTTTTGCTTCACAATAAAGCTGCCATTTCAAAATGTGCAGATTGCATAAAGTGTGCTGCGACAGTGTTGCTTATTAGCATGCTCGCTGCTTATTGATATCTATCATGTCTGTGGATCCTCCACCTGTTTGGGATGGGGGGTGGAGGGGTTCAAATCTGCTTCTCCTTGTATGATGGGGGAAAAAATCTGACAAGCAACCATTTTAAATGCTGCATCATGTTAGTTTTCCTATATGTGTAGTTCTTTAGTCTCTAGCAATATTTGCACGCTGTTTTTGTCTTTAAAACAAAATGAACCTTTCCTCACATCCACCATGTCTGTACGCGACCCTGAACAAGAGTGTTCAAAGGCAGACATCGCCCTCTGCTGGATTAACTTGAGGATTGCAATGTATATTTTTGTCTCATGGATTTAAATTGTCCATATATGGGTTGTTGTTGTTTTTTCGAGGGTCAGTAACAACCCTAGTGACAACCATAACACAATAACTACAGACGTCTACATTGCAACTTTTACTTCCAGCAGCCGGTTAAACAAAATATTGTTTATAACTGGAGGCGGGGCTTATGACTTGTAACACAGCCATTAAATAGGCTTCACTTTTTTAAAAGCTGTCATGTCGTCTTTCTAATTATAAAAGTGGAGGGTAAAAGGTTGATCAACAGGACAGAGTGATGGAAACTAGATCACTGTTCTTGCTGCACATGTTACCATGGTTACCTGAGTGCTGTGAGGAGCCTCCACGACTGTGGAGGGGCGGAGCCTGAAAGGCGTAGACGACATCACTGTCAGCGATGGCTGTCAGGTCATCGTCGTCTGAGAAGGAGCGCTGGAAACCCGTGGAGAAGAGCTCGGAGAGGATGACCTGAAGACACGACGAGAGAGGAAAACGAGACGGTGTGAGCTTTCTGCTTTCAGACACACACAGCTACAAAAAAGAAACAACTTCTGAATGCTTTAAACCAAATTATACTAAATGGGACCAGAAACTGAATTTAAATGATACTGAAACAGAAAAAACGACATTCAGCCTTCATGGCAGAAGAACTAACTTCCTGTTCAGACTGGCAGAGATGTGCGACATCGTAAAAAGAGTTCTGCACGTTCAAAGAGAAACTCAAACTCGTGTTATCAGATCAAGTAAAGACAAAATCTAAAGGTTGCTGCTTTAGAAATAAATCCTTTAAATCAGCTCGTACACGCTTAAAGACATTTAATCAGAGACCACAGCTCGAGCACTACAGTAAAATACAGAATATCAAAACTCCCATCATGAAACTCTGCAAAGAGAATAATATCAGGGACGAGTTTCTTCTTTCAAAATGTCTCATTACTCGATGTGTGCACGTCCTACTTTCATGTTTAAGTCATCAGAGCCTTTACACTGATACTAAAGCTTCTACTCAGTGAGCAGAGCCATGCAGAGTATAAACTGCAGACTGAGACGTGTTGGTTTGAAGTCTTTGACTCTATCGTGCCTTATGCCATGACAAGAAATTTCCATGTTTGATTGAGAGGCAGACGTGCTGATTATAGCACCTTTGTGGGAGGATAATGAGGTGACCATGACAACAGCACTTAAAGGTCACACATTATACAGCAAAATACACTTTACCATGATTTTCTAGCACTAATATGTGTACCTAGCATGTCTACAAACTTAGAATATTTTCACAACTGTGTGTCTGTGTGTCTGTGTGTGTGTGTGTGTGTGTGTGTGTGTGTGTGTACCTGGTCTGGGGAGATGTTGCCCTCCTCTGCCACCATGGATCTGAGGCTGGACACGGAGCCAAAGAGAGGGACAGCCAGTCCCACCCGCAGGTACCTCTGACCCTTTGTACTGAAAACCAGCGTCACATACATCGGTCTGTGGGGTAAAAAAAAACAGGAGAGAGAGGGAGGGGGAGAGGAAGTGTATTTGTGTTTGTATGTGTGTGTGTGTGTGTGTGTGTGTGTGTGTGTGTGTGTGTGTGTGTGTGTGTGTGTGTGTGTGTGTGTGTGAGGGAGGAAAGGGGAGGAAGAGAGAGGGAGAAGATAGATTACATCTTAGAGCAATGTGCCAAATTGTTTGGCAATACTGATTTTGCATATTTACATAATTTCATATTCCAAACACACACACACACACACACACACACACACACACACACACACACACACACACACACACACACACACACACACACACACACACACACACACACACACACAGGTGTTATGCAGATACCTCTGGAGACACACGTCAACTAAAATCCAAATAGAGAGAGAGAATAATGCATTTCTTAAAGTCAGGTGCGCCGGGGGCAACAGAGATCAGGCTGACGGTTTGTTTAGGAGATGTACTCCTGCAGAGTCTTGATGTGTTTCAGCTGAAAACAAAAGACCTGCACTAAGTGAGACTTCGAAATGAAACCATGAAGCTGCACCATGTCTGAAAGAAATCCCTCTGACAATGCTGCAGCAGCAATCTACCTGCATGATGTCTGTGTCTGATCCAAAGTGAGCTCGTTGTATTCAGTCGTAGCTTTTGGAGTGTTTCATCTCTCTTCAGTGTGAGCGTTTGAATTTATGTGTGACTGGACATGACTGAAACCAGCACATTGGTGACGGTCCCTCAGGAGGTCCCTCTGTGCTGGGACACATTTGATTCAGAACAATCAGAAACACCTCCAGTAAGGGATGAAAATGTTGAAAGGATGGTGGAGACTCAAGAGAGAGAGAGAGAGATAGAGAGAGAGAGATAGAGAGAGAACCAACAGATACTCATTTATTCCCTTTTGGTTTCATGCTGTTGAATGCGTAACTTTAATTGATTTACTGTATGTACTGTTACTGTAAATTTAGGTAACCTGTAAGGTCCATTCATCTGTATCTATTTATTAGATACATTTCTGGCGTTGTATTTATTCATTTCTAAATTTGCTAGCTCTGGTTTTCGTAACAGTAACAGGACAATAAAAGAAAACTGAAAATAAAAGCAAAAAGGCAATTAATGCAAACTACGGTAGCCCTAAGTGGACATGCATCAATAAGGCAAATTTCAGTTTTTTTCTCCACAACTGAAATTATACATCTCCAGTGGTGATTCTTGAGTTTCTTGGGGCCTGAAGCATAAATCAATTGGGGGGGGTCCTCCAACCAGCGTTCATCTGCCAGTGTCCCGACATTTTCTCCTCTTCCTTCTTTTTTCTTGTTTCTTTATCCTCTCCTATAGACGTATCGTTCCTATTCATTTTTTTACTTTGTTAAGAAACTTTTGTTTTCACAGCAATAATGCACAAGACGCTTAGCAGGGCAACGAGAGTGAGTGCTGTCAGATGGGGCCCCTTTAGGGAGGTTACTGTCATTGCAAAATTTGCACATTTTGGGCCACTGCTAAGGTCTAAGTTTGTGAGCCCTGAGGGCCCCCCGTACTAGTCTGGGACACCAAGCAGTTGCATGCCTTGCATGTTAACAAGCAGCACTTTTGTATGTCTCATTATCTCGAAATAACAAGGTTTTAGTTTTTTCTTGATAGCTTGATAAATTCCCTCGACATCACTGGAAAAAATGAGCGATGTTATCCCGAGTTAACGAGATAAATACGTTGAAATCTCGAGAAAACAACTAAAAATTTACGTCCATGAAAAAATATACGGATGTACAGCCGCTCAGGGCTTCTTTAGCAAACAGACACTTAGCAAACTAATAAAGGCAAACAGACTTACACTTCTTTTATTTTTATTTATTTGTTTATTATTATTATTATTAAATTAAAAAAAAATCATTGTTAAAATATTTATAATTGCTAATTATTACTTTTCATTATTGTTATTGTATTATTTGTTATTATATGCTTTGGCAATATTTTACACATTCATGCCAATAAAGCTATTTGAATTTAATTGAATTGACTGATTCAGTAACTAAAAAAAAATGAATAAACTGATCTATGAATAAATTATAGATCAGTAACACAGTCTTTGTAAAAGTCTGTCTGAAGACTGAATGTGATGAGGACATGAGAGAAGAAAAAGGAGAGCAGGTATAGTAAAGAAATTAAAAACAAAAGTGTGAAGGAAACGACAGAGCTGCTGGGACAGAGCGAGGTCACGCCTTCTCATTTGGGATAATCGCTGACACCTCCACATCCTGTTTCCCATCATGCAATATTCAGGTGAGTAATGCGTTAGCAGCGGGGTGGCTGACAGGGCCAGACGGCAGAGGATCCCAGCAGCTGTTTTATTTACGCTGTAGATGCTCCGAGATGAGACTCCGAGATGGGAAATGAAAAAAGGAAGAGAGAGGTGTGAGATGATCCTCGAGAGGAACAGGAAATCAAGATGTCTTCTATCGCAGCAGGTTTGCAGCCTCACGGCCCCCCTGCTGATTAGAAAACCAAAGTCTCTACTGAACAGCAAAGTCTCCTCATTTCCTATTTTACAGACAGAAGAAGAAATATATGAAAGTCCACTTATTGCTTCCACTCAGAAAAGAAAAAAGTGTGAACGCCAAGAATTGAAGATGAAGAAAAACACTCGTCTTCAGTCCTAATGATGAGATAAAAAGTCATGGTGGTGGCATAAAAAGTAAAAAGGTCAAATTGGTGGATGTGGCTTTATATCTTAAAGGCTTTAAAGGGTTTTTTTTACACTTAAATATAATATAAATCAAGTATATCCTCTGAAAATAACTCTGTGAGGCATGACTGTCTACAATGGGTGTAACACCACGTCCTATCTTCAGTTTGTTTACATCGCCCGGACGGCCGGCTGACTAAAAGTTGTTTAATTGAGGGACTAGAGAAAAGAAGAATAACATACTGTACTCACTGCTTAACTGTGTTTCTAGATCACGCTCATTTCAGGTAAATTTACATGCAGTGTGAAGATACCAGCATAATAAAGATCACTAGCATTAGCATGCTAACAGTTGTTTTGGTTTCATGCTGGTGCTCAAGGGCGACATCTGCTGGATCAAAAAATCACGTATAAAGCCTTTAAAGAGTAACTAAACCCCCAGATCATTTTTTTTCCATCTGGAAACCTCTGTATATGGGAATCATGTGTTATTTATGTGTGTGTGTTTGTGTGTGTGTGTGGCAAAGACTGTCTGATGTTGCAGCTGATGGTGACGGCATAAAGGATTGAGTGGGTGTGTCTTATCCCCCTCCCCCCAGCCCCCTCCAAGTTGATGCGTTGATGTTCTAATGACTTTTTTTTAAATCCTGTGTAGATACACTTCAGCTGAAACTCTGCGGCTGAGTTCTCCACAATATATTTTGTATTTTTAGGTCTTATGTTTTTCTTAATGATTTCCTTACAGCTCTGGTTTTTATGAATAGTGTTCTATAAATAAACTCGCCTGCTATGCTGTGTTCAGGCGCCGAATGAAAAGCCTGTCAAAAGAAACTTTTGAGAAACGGTTGATGAACACATTTGCACTGACAGGTAACATTTTTAGACCAGAAAGACACTCTCAGTAGAGTGCAGATGTCTGAGACAATGAATGTAACTTTTTTTTACATTTTCACAGCTCCCTCCTGTTTCACAAAAAGATTGATGCTACTTTTATCACATACAAAAGAAGTGCTTCTCAAGACCTCAAAATCCTGCTCAGACTTTAAGTTACTCTTTCATAATGTTTGTTGCTATGCAATGTTGAAGTGCTACAATGCAGCAGCCAGTATGTCCTCCTTCTAACTTTGGATTCTGGTCCTGAATGCTCTGGATTTGTTTGGGCTGTAGGTGGTTTTAAGGCTGACCCCCACACGGCCATTTTGGACGCCCCTTGGTTTGCCAGATGTGAGAGCAGTTATCAGGTCAACAGGTGTTGCAGTGATGGAAGCGGGCAAGAGAAGTGGTTCAGATAGAAGTGATTGTACCCGACCTAAAAAGCCTCTGCATGTTTCTAATAAGCTCCACGAGCAGAAACGTGCTCAAACTAGGATCAATATTGGAGATGCTTTTGAAAAATGGAGAGAGGTTAGAACACAGAAAGGTTTACAGACCCATGCAGAGCTGGATAAACACTGAAGCTTCAGAGTCCACCACATGGTGACCTGAGTGAGCATGGACTCTAGAGAGGAGGGGGGGGAGACAGCTCTCTGTAATGTTTAGAATTTAGACTGCAGTACCCGTTTTAAACACTAGGTGTCAGAGTTACATATTGCTCCTTTAAATGATTCTATTGATTTACATCTTGGGAATCCAACTGGAAATATTGAAAGTATTGTTTTATGAATGGGATAAAAAATAAAATGAATAACTTAAACATCACAAAAGTAGAACAGGAGCTGCATGCAATCACTTAGTCCATGTTCTCTGGAAACGTGTTGGGCCCTTTTGTACTTTGCAGCCTTACAGGGTCCTGTGAGAAATCCTAACTTCATTAATTTCACTGAAAAGGAACGAGGAAGATTCTTGGCAAAGACTGAAGACGTTCTGAATAGTTGCTTGAGAACAAATAGTTTTATTGAGGGGAACTGTGCAGAGACAGTCAGCGATAGTGAGGTGTGTGTTTTTTCTTTCTTTCTCTTCCACAGAGGCGATATCTGCAGCACCCAGACCTCAGTGCCCCGCTGTCAGCCAGACCCTGCTGTGTCTCTGTCTCTTCTCAGGCATTCTAATGGGATACTGCTGCATGAGGACACTGTGTGTGTGTGTGTGTGTGTGTGTGTGTGTGTGTGTGTGTGTGTGTGTGTGTGAAGCCAGTGTGGGTCCAGCAGTGAATCTGAATGCTTTTTCCTCCTTGTTGGGTTCAGTGGACTGCAGGGACAGACCACACACTGTAAGGGAGTCACAGAAGTGAGTTTGGGGGGTGGGGGATGGGAGGGGTGGGACATGCAGAGAGGATACAGAGCAGGGACGTCTGCATGTTTGAAGATATGAGGAATCACTGCAGACCGACTACAAGCAAATCATGTTTGAGGAGTTTAACTGATATTTGTTGTATTAGTATTCTTTTCAGACACTGTGTGTGACTGAAGGTGTGGGCATATATATATACTAACTCCTAACCCGAATCTATTGGCGGAAAAATGTCCAAGTCTGCCACAGTAGCAAGCAGCAAGCTGCTATTGGACCTTCTTCTGGTGGAGGTTAAATGGTAAATGGACTTGAGCTTTACTCCAGAGCACTTTTACACCACAAGTCGCACCTATCCATTCACACACTGATGTTGGAGGTTGCTATGTACTGAATTAATTTGCACAAACAGGCATGCGGACGTCAACCTGCAAGGAGTGGTACATGGTTCAAGTGTTGCTAACATTAGCCAGAACCAGCAAATCAATTTGACATGTTACCTGCAGACCAGGGGTGATCCTGTGTTTAGCCATGTTCAATTACTTATGCTCAATTTTGACTGTTTCGTCAATGTTTTTTTACTTTCAGACTAATCAACCGGTCTGTATCTAAATTAGAATTTAGCTGGAAATGAGTCCTATAGGAACGTCCCTAGTCCAGACCCTAGCTGATATGAGCCCTAGACCACCAGAGAGCATCAGAACACTTCTTGATGAAGTGACCCAGACCAACAAAGTGACTGATCAACATGCCAGACAATCACCATCAGTCTTCATCCATCATTGTTTTAACTGTAAGGGGGCAGACAAACATGCACCGGCATCATACTGAAATGAAAGCTGATGTCCACAGTAACAACATTATCGTTTTGTGTGTCATCATACATTACCTCGTTTGTCGTAGGGGGATGGGCAGAGAGATGCAGGAAAACGGGTCGAAGGTGTTGCTCTGCTTAAGGCAATGTGGGCACGTCAGAGAGGACCTGGAAAAAGACAGAGAGAGAATAATTTGAGTCATTTTTTTGATGACTATATACTCTTTGTTTGGATATCTTAAAAGCCATTTGCTCTTTAGGTCTCCATCCTTGGGTAGCATTGTTAATAATTCCTCTTGCCATCACCTGCCATCTTGATCCTGATTTTACTACCTCAATTGTGTGAATTCTGTTTATAAAGTTTTTCAATGAGGTTCCAATGGGACTGGTACTTTGTGTATAACATGGGGGCACTCCTCTGGGGCCCCTGCAGAAAGCAAATCAAGAAATCTGTCCTAAATGTGTTGTTAAATAAAGGTCAGAAAGTGAGAAAAGGTGGGATGAGGTTACAAATATTGGTGCACAAAATACAGAGTTATGCAGGTGAGGTGTTGCAGAATATTAAAAGACTGGATCCTAAGAACACAGTTATCTTAAGAGGAGAAAGTAAAGGATGAAGGGTTGGAGGAAATAGAACAAAGGCTGACTTCAGAGTAGGCAGATGATGCAAAAAGTGGCGAGCAAAGAGACAGAGAAGAACAAAAAAGACGACAGTACGGGTCTTAGGGTTCAGTGGGACCGTAGATCTCTGAACAGAAGGCTGGCAGAAACACAATCGAGTTGACAAAACCAAACAGCAAAGCGGATGGAGAAAAAAGCTGATGACAGCACCCGTCAAGGTCTTTGAGTCTCCAGGACTGAAGATCATGATCAGAGAGTAAAGAAAAAAAGAGAATCATGGGTCATTTGTTGGACGCGGCAAAACAGGATTCATGAAAGACTGATGACTGTTTTGATTATGAAAGATTTTGGCATCATGCAGTCAAATTATAAGAACACTTCCCCACGGCATTGGGTTGTGTGTGAACCTACAGGTTAGCCCTGGTTAGCTTAGCTGAGAGAGACTAATACAAGAGTAAATATCTTCTTTGCTCCTTCCACAGGAAACAAAATCTGCCTACCAGTACTCAAAAATGTACTACTCAAAGCAGCAAAATGTAGCTAAAATTGGTACCGCGGTCCAAATTCAAAAGTTTGTGTGCTCTTAGCGTAACTTGATGCTTGCTTACACTCTTGATCTCAGTAAATAAAGAGGGTAATGTAAATTTGGCACAATAAAGGAGGGCTCAGTGAAGGAGACGCAAACTTATGAGGGAGACTCCTCTCTCTTTGCAGACGGCGCCCTAACGCTTTGGTGGAGAGACACAGAGAGACACAAGATAACAGAAACTCTCCAAGCTGGCTCGCAAACACCACAGTGTTTTCTGAACGGGAGTTCTCGTCAGCAGGTGATATTGTAAATAAAAAGTTAGACTCGATCCCAATCAAGATGATAGACTTGTGTAAGGGGAATAATATTTAAAAGTTGTTGGCTTAATAATGCTCATATTGTAACGGTTCAAAGCGTTTGAAATTCTCGATTAGTGGGCTACCTATAATTCAAGTGGTGTGAAAACGGTCTTCTCATATCATAACATCTTTTACAGATGTGAGATCTTTATAAGTCTTTATATCTGATTTTTCACACTTAAATATAATATAAATCATGTATAGCCTCTGAAAATAACTCTCTGAGTCATGACTGTCTACAATGGGTGTAACACCCGAGTCCCACTGTCTGTGATGTTTTCAGAGTTTTCTGAGTCCTAGCTTCAGTTTGTTTACATCGCCGGGACGGCCGGCTGACTCCTCCCCTCGTGTATAAAAGTTGTTTAATTGAGGGACTAGAGAAAAGAAGAATAACATACTGTACTCACTGCTTAACTGTGCTAGCATTAGCATGCTAACACAACAATGCAGCGCGAGTTGTTTTGGTTTCATGCTGGGTCTCAAGAGCGACATCTGCTGGATTAGAAAATCGCATATAAAGCCTTTAAGTTGTTGAAGTTTTAAAAATAGAGTAAGAATTTTTTTTAATGTTGCTGTACAAAAAACTTTAAAGTAGTTTTCCTCTCTGTACGTTAACTTCTGATGTCCTTTGTAAATGACTCTCAGAGGGAATTGTTGCTGCATAATGCTGACAGCTTACAGCGTTTCTGCACATTTTGAGAGTGTGAGTGTGTTGCCTGATGCTCGGTTGATCTCCTGCTGTCTCGCTATCATTCCTGCCAGTTGAGTCGTATCCAAGTCTGTGGAGCTGCTAACACGTCGGATGTACAAATATGTTGGAAATAATACAACAGTTTTCAGGCTGTCAGTGTTGTGAGCAGCGTGCCGAGGCAGACAGTCACAGGCTCGCTAATGATGCCGGTTTGTACTGAGTGAAGCAGACTGACAGGCCGTCAGCACACACACACACACACATACTGTAGACACACACACACACACACACACCCACACACATACTGTAGACACACGCACACACACACACACACACACACACACACACACACACACACACACACTGACACACGCACACTGTAAACACACGCACACACACACACACACACACACACACACACAGACACACACATACTGTAGACACACACACACATACTGTAGACACACACACACAGACACACACATACTGTAGACACACACACATACAAAAACATACTGTAGACACACACACACACACACACACACACACACACACACACACACACACACACACACACACACACACACACACACACACACACACACACACACACACACACACACATTTTTGATAGGTAGCTGGTAGTGGGGCTAATACGTCAAACATAAAGACCAGCATCCTTCAGACCAGGTACCTGAACCTGCACCAAGCACGCCACCGAACACGCAGCTGGCCGACAGAACAGCAGCGTCTCTAAATATCAGAATGAAAGATGAGCTGCTAAAATAAATAAAAAACACTCCACCAGCAGCATCTCTGAAACATATGCAGTTTCACAATGTCTGTTCACAGCAGTTACTCTAAATTCAGAATCTGTGCAGAACAAAGATCAGGGATAGGAGGGTGAAAACGATACGATGCAGCTCAAAAAAGACCAGGACGTTTTGTATACGGCACACTCTGTATAGAAGTCATGTAACGGGTGCTGGATGGCCTCATTTGGGAGGGGGTGTCTGATGCACGCTCCATGTGCAGAAGCTGACGTCCTCCAAGCCGGCAGCCCGGGTACGGACCTGTGGCTCGTTTCCCACTTCTTCCTCCCCGCTCTCTTGATCCTGTTTCCAGCTGTTTCAGCTTTTCTAACATTGAAGGCATAAAAGGGACGCCAGCAGCCTAGTGATGGTTAGTGCCTACACCATGTATGGAGGCGAAAGTCCTCTAAGTGGGCGGCCTGGGCTTGAATTCCACCTGTGACCAAATTGACTCCATCAGTGGACTGTGTCAGTGAGAAGGTGTGTACGCAGTGGCATGACCTCAACATCCACCAAGATGTGTGCAGAAAGTGAGAGTGTCACAGGGTTCTGGAAGTTTTTGGGGCGCTGGTGGTCTAGTGGTTAGTTTGCACACCATGTACAAAGGCTGTTGTCCTCAAAGCGGGGGGCCCGGGTTTGACCTTTCCTACATGTCATTCCCCTCTCTCTCTCCCTCTCTCCCTGATTTCTGACTCCATCCACTGTCTCTAATTTGAAGGTATTAAAAACCAACAAATAAAACCTAAATAAATTAAAGAAAAACCTACATATTTTCTTATCTTCCCAAATCCCCCCCGGGCCAGCTGTAAATGATAAATGATCGAGTGTTGAGTGCAGAATACATATTTATAGGTCTTGGCTAGACTGTTACGTGCAGAGCATCAGTGTTCATGAGTCAGCTGCCTCAGGCCTGCACTGCTTCAGATTTTAAAGAAAGTACACGTAATAAGCGTGTGGTAGAGGTTTGCATCAATTATCAATATCAAGACCTGTTGCAATGATTCTGGGGTCAAAATCTGCACGTTCCCTTCCCCCGGAGAAGACGTATGAGGGTCATGAAATCAGGTCTGATACATTCTTCTCACAGCTGACATTTTCAATCTCATATTATCAATTATTTTAAACATTTAGGACTGATCCGCAGCAGATCAAAAAAGAGCAAACCTAAAAAAAAAAGGCTAGATGTGTTTATGGATTGAGTGGAAAAAGTCCTCTGAGAACTAAATATGTTCATGGTCGTCACACGGGAAAACAAAGGACACCCAATGAGCAGATCAAGGAGGTTAAAATCAGATTGGTACCTCGTGGCAGACATTGGTTGAAGTTTTTACAGGCTTACTGCTATGGATGATGGATTTTCTTTGTTCCTTTTTAAGAGAATATGAGTTTAAAAATTTCTGTCAGGACCTAAAGACAATTTCAACCAGAATCTGAAAAAGTGGATCTGGAGAAAATTACCAACCCTGCCTTTAAGCTCCTACATTTTATGGATATTAAATTCTAGTCAGTTAAGTATAAATTCATGTCATCTATGTCTTTATATTTACTGAGAATTCATTTTAATGTTGTTTTAAACTTGAAAACTTTTTGATTTTTAGAAGACAAAAAAATAGAAAAAACGATCAAAGACTTTCTTCTTATTTGATAATGACCTGCACTAACTAGCGAACACCCACTTCAAAGTGTGATCCTACAGAGAGCAGGGGGAGAGAGGGGGTATACCAGCAGGAGGGGGGGGGGGGGGGGGTTGGGCAGTGCTGCGTGAGACTGGACTCCAGGAAAGCTCTGTGGGTGGTGAAAGTTTTCAAAATCAAAGTAAGAAGGGGTCAAAGTGTGGTCATGTTTTGTGCAGCTGTGTGGTGTGGAATCACCAGACGGACACTTCAGGGAGGTCAACGTGAGCACATCCACACCGCTGCAGGAGTGGTTGTGCAGGAGCGGGGGTGGGGGGTGTCCCTGTGGACATCTTGGAAGATGAGAGAACATTTTCAACTTGCAAAGTAAAAAAAGATATGTGAGTGGTTTAAGAAATCATTTGAAACAAGATGGAGATCAATTTGCTTTGTTGCCTTAATGGCTCTTATAAGGTTTTACTTTGTGGAACATTAATTGTTAACAACTCTGAATTTCACACCACAGGGGGGAGAAGAAATAACTAACTCTGGAGTGTTAGGTTGAATGTCAAAGATGATTTTTAAAAGAGAAACATACAACATGTCCTCTCTTGAAATGCTGAGGCATCACCAATGTGCTCCCATGATGAGCAGGGTCTGCTTTAAAGAGGTCATATTCTGCCCTTTTTGGGGTTCGTATATTTAATCTATGTACCTACTAAAGCATGTTCACAATAGTTAAAGTTTGAAAAAAGTGTCTGTTTTCATGTACTGCCACTCCATGTACCGGCTCGCTTCTGACTCTCTCTCTAAGGCTCTGAAGTGCCCACGTTCAGAGTCCCCACATGTGCCAAGTCTGATCTGATTGGTCAGTTGCTCAGCACGGTTCTCGGGAATGCCACGCCCCTTTTACCATATTGGGAATGCAGCCACTTTGGCTCCGAGTGGAGCAAAAACATTAGCACCTTAGCACTACTGTGCTACCGCAGGCTACGGCATATCGTGGGCGTGCTACAGAAGTTAATGGGCGTGCAACATGAGCTGCTGGGCTTGCCACAACGAGCCAATGGGCTTAGATCAGTGATATTCTACAATTCTACAATTCACTTAGCAGACGCTTTTATCCAAAGCAACGTACATCAGAGAGTAAATACAACACAAGCAAGGATCTAGAAAAAAGAGAACAATGTCAGTAAGAGAAAACGATCAGCTTTGAGTCTGATTGGACACACAGGTGCTGACAGGAAGTGACCAGAGGCAAAGCACAACATTGACGGCAGTTCTTGTGAGCTCTAATCAGTATAGAAACCATCTTATAAGTCAGTTGTTATCAAACAAAAACCATCGTCACAACCATCATCATCATCAATGATATCGAAACCATCATCATTAAGTTAGTAGGTATTCTTTAGCTTTAGCTTTTTCTTAAAGGTGCAGAGGGACTCTGCAGATCGAATGGAGTTTGGAAGTTCATTCCACCATTGGGGGCAACAGAGGAGAAGAGTCTAGTCAGAGACTTAGGACCCTGTTGTGAAGGTTGGATCAGACGCCTTTCATTGGCAGAGCGTAGTGGGCGGGAGGGAGTGTAGACCTGATGAGAGAGTTAAAGTAAGGAGGAGCCGTTTTAGTCGCTGTTTTGTAAGCGAGCAGCAGAGTTTTAAATTTGATGCGAGCAGTGACTGGGAGCCAGTGTAAGGAGATGAACAGCGGAGTGACATGTGCTCTTTTAGGAAGGTTGAAGACCAGTCGTGCTGCTGCATTTTGTATCATTTGCAGAGGTTTGATAGTGCATGTAGGAAAACCTGCCAGTAGAGAGTTTCAATAATCGATGCGTGATATCACAAGAGCCTGTACCAGGAGCTGTGTAGCGTGTTCTGACAGGTAAGGTCTGATCTTCCTCATGTTGTACAGGGAAAATCGACATGACCGGGCCATCGAGGCTACTTGAACCTTAAAAATTTGCTGGTCATCAATCATGACACCCAGGTTCCGGGCAGACTTTGTGGGCATGAGTTTTGTTGTTCCAAGCTGGATATTGATCTGTGGTTGCATAGAAGGACTGGCTGGGATGACAAGGAGCTCAGTCTTTGAAAGATTGAGTTGAAGGTGGCGTTCATTCATCCATTTAGATATGAATATCAAGGCATGACAAGATTCTTGCAGAGACTGTAACATCGTCTGGCGGGAATGACAGGAAGAGCTGGGTATCATCAGCATAGCAATGGTATGAGAAGCCATGAGAGCGGATTATTGAACCAAGTGAGCTTGCGTATATGGAGAAGAGAAGGGGACCAAGCACTGACCTTTGAGGTACCCCTGTGGATAAGCTGTGCGCTTTGGACACTTCTCCTTTCCACACTGGGAGAAGTGTCACACTGACAAGCCGTCACACTGGCAAATTTTTTTCCAGGGAGGGTTAGAACCGAGCCTTACATGCAGCTAATGCTGGAGCTAACAGGAGGACGTAGGAGAAGCCGCGTTTCCGTAGACTTTGAATTTTTTGCACATATATGTGCCTAAACATGCACAGGACACTTGGAAAACACAGTGAAGAGCATATAAAACCAGAAAAAGCATACCATGACCCCTTTAAGAATCTCACAGGTAATCAATGAGTGGCATTGTTCTGTTTGTGGAAAGCTGAGTATGTAAGCAGCAGAGAGTTGCATGTTAATCAAAGATAGCAGAATGAAAACTGTTTTTGATTCAGAGTTCTGAAATTGTTTCTTAATTAGACGAGTTTTGGAGAGATTCTCGTTGTCAGTTTTTTGTATTAAAAACGATATCAGGAAGAGAAAAAAAAGTAGGGTTAGTACGTCTCTTATTTCTGCAGCTCTGCGAGCCGGAAAGATCACAGAAACTGGAGCATCTATGTGACAACATTTATTCTACAAATTGAATAATATCCCCAATGTTTTCACATCAAATCTGCATCGCAATAAAAAGTCAACGTGAGAGGAAGAGTACCCGTCCTCGACTGTCTTGTTTGTTCTGATGGAGACAGAGGCCGGGGCCCTCCGCACGTCTCCCAGGCTATTAAGAATAGATGCTGCAAAACTGAGGATGACAAACGGGGATGAGGAGGAGGAGGGGGGGTTCCTTTGACAAAGACTCATTTAAACGCTTCGGCACGATGGAGTGACTCGAGCAGCGGCGTCCCACTCTGGAAGCCCCAAACCACAAGACAGCTCCGGCTCTAATCGCAAACATTTATTCAGATCAGACAAACTGCACTGAACGCCTCTGAGGAGCATCTCTGAGAGATAAAGAGAAAGAAAAGATTCAGGGAGGAAGAGGAGGGAGGAGCGAGAGATCAGCTGAGTGATACAGACAGGGAGAGAGAGAGAGAGAGAGAGAGAGAGAGAGAGAGAGAGGGAGAGAGCGAGAGAGAGAGAGGGAGAGAGAAGGAGAGAGACCGAAAGAGAGAGAGAGATAGAGAGAGAGAGATAGAGAGAGAGAGAGAGGGAGAGAGAGAAGGAGAAAGAGAAAGAGAGAGGAGAGAAGGAGAGAGAGAAAGGCCTGAGAAAGACAACAGAGGGAGAGAGAGAGAGAGAAACAAAGAAACAAGAATGAGACACAGCGAGATGGAGGGGGAGTGATTGCTCTTTTGTTAGCCTGTATTAAGAGGCAAAGTGACTCCAGTCCTCCAGTAATTACACGAAGCAAAGAGAAGGGGACGAGTAAAAAAAGAGAGAAGATTACAAAAAAAGAAAGTCTCCCGAGTCAGCAGACTGAATCCAGCTCAGACTGAGACTGAGACTAAAATGAGATGAAAATACAGATTTATAAAAAAGCATATTTACTCCGCAGTCATGGGGTCTTGGTCTCAGATTCATAGAAGAAGTGAGTCATCAGTCAGACTATCGGAGTTTGGAAACAAATCAGTGCTCAGTGGGTTTCAGTCAGAGAGCTACCTGTGAATGTCACTACTCCATCTATGACGGTGCAGCATCGATTCACAATGAAGATTTATCTATGCCTTTATTTAGAGGCAGGACAGTAGAGAGAGGAAAGGAACCGCAGGTCAGATTCCAAACCCGGGCCCTCCGCTCTGGAGGTCTTAAACGAGCCATCAGTAAGATATACGGCCGTTTTGGACGCCCCTCAGTTTGCCAGATATGAGAGCAGTTATCAGGTCAACAGGTCATTTTTAAACTAGTTCATTGGTACCGACTCTCGGATACATCAAGAGAAATCAGCTGTAATGGAAGCTGATTGAGGGTGTGTGTCAGAGCTTGTGTGCATCTATAGACTTGCTGATGGAGCTTCATGCGCAGCTCCAGAGGACGCTGAAAAAGATTAAGAAGCATACCATGAATGTGTCATATTCTGTCCAGTTTGGCTGCGTTAGTTTCACACTTCAGTGTCGAGAATGAAATACAGTAGAACTCTGGCTGTAAAAGTGGATGAGAAAGGAGTGAATGAAGTCTACACTGCCGGCTGACACAAGAGCAAAATGTTCTCTTCGCTCTGTCTCCTTTCATCGCCTCGTGAGCCGGAGATGTGTTATTGCTACAGCTGCCCTGTCCTGAGTTCTTATCCTCACACGTCTGTTTGTTTGAACGCTACTGGAAAACAACAAGGAGCTTACAATAGGAAATATTTTTTTTAAAAAGCCCTAGAGCTGCATGAAGGGAGTAAACAGCTTCGGGTGTCAAAGAATCAACATGGTGAAGAAACACTTGTCAAACTAGTTTGTACTCCATGAAGATACATATTTAAAGGTACAGACACAGAAACAGTCTGTTCTGAGCAGGGCTGAAATAGAGGGGTTTATAGACATGATTAAATACAGGATCAGAGTGGATTTAGAACAAGAAACTTCACACACATGTTTAGGGGAGCTCTGAGGCTTATTTAAACTGGTTGAAAAAGAGGAGACTATGTGACCTTTAAATTGTGTATTTAAAGTCTATCTTGCACTGTCTTTGCTCCTCCTATTTTCGTCATTCGACTGCTCTATGTGCCTTTGAATTAGATACAGATAATGTTTTTTGACTTTGAATGTAAACATAAAAAGGCTGTGGTCCTCGAAGCGGGCGGCACGGGTTCGAATCCGACTTGTTGCTACTTTCCTGCATGTCATCCCCCCCCCCTCTCTCTCTCTCTTATTTCTGACTCTATCCACTGTCCTGTCTCTCTAATAAAGGCCCAAAAAGCCCAAAAAGAAATCTTAAAAAAAGAAAGAAAAAACAATGGTAAAATGTTTGGACCATCTTATCTCCATTGTTTAATCGTCGATGCACATGTAGACGAAGGTAATCTACAAAGCCTCGTGTTGTCACAGGGTTACTGAAGGTCTGGAGTCATTTCCATCCGAGGGTCTTTTAAAGCAGGGGACTGGAGTTTGAGACTCTCCACTTTGAATAAAGCAGAGCTGACGATGGATCTGCTGAATCTTATACAGGTCTGTCTGACCTACTTTCTCCAACTACTGATTCTTATCTGCAGGAGGGAAAAAACACAATCTCACCCGTGCTACCTTTTTCTCTTTTAACGGTATGCATTGTGCTCACTTTATTCAAACACCACCTCAGGACATTAGACGTACTGTAGCGCCCGCGAGTATCCAGCATGCATTCTGCATTATTGATATGTGACTTAAGAAAGTTTCCAAAATTAGGTTTGCGTCCCACTTCTTCCTAAGAGCTTTGAGTTTCATGCTTTTGACAGAATTGTTCAAAAAGCGAACACAGGATTTAAAAACTGCACTTTACTGCATTGAATCAATAACCTGCTTTGTCATGTGGTTGGTGTATATGACTCTATTATTTCTGCTCACAGATACACGGTGGACTTCTCCCTCCGGGTGGGGAAGAGCGAAGGAGTTCAAGTATCTCAGGGTCTTGTTGAAGAGTGAGGGTAAAATGGATCATGAGATTGACAAGGCGGAGACCGTTGAAGTGAAGAGGGAGCTGAGCCTGAAGGCAAAGCTCTCACAAGTTGATCTGTGTTCCATCCATCAACTATGGTCATGGGTAGTGACCGAAATAATGAATTAGCAGATACAAGTGGTCAAAATTAGTTTCCTCAGGTGGCTGGGCTCATTCTGGTCGCCCATGGTCCCCCAGGAGGAGCTGGAGAACGTTGCTGGGGAGAGGGCCTGCTGCCGATGCGACATGGCCCCAGATAAACGGAAGAAAAATGTATGGATGGATAAAAAAAGCTTTGCCTCTCACCTGTACTGAGCTTGAAAGTGCTCCTGAACAAAACTGTGTCGACTTCGAGGCTGCTGTGTGTGGGCTGAACTGGGACTGGAAGGCTCCTCCACTGAACTGGGCCCCTGCAGACAGAGATATATAAAAAAGGGGGGAAATTAGGCACAAAATACTGCACATGAACTTTAAAAACAAACTTTGTAGGCAGACACATGAATACAAACACATCATCATCATCATTGTAATTTGATGCGAAAAAGACTTTGAACACTTGTTTCCACAAAGCTGTCAGAAAATGTATTAAAGATTTCCTTTTACAAATGAGTTGTCAAGTCTAAACTACAAACTGAGGCTGTGTGCAACATTATGTATCCCATCTGTGTTCACTGAAGTTCAAGTTTTGGTTGCACAGAAAGAGATCATGTCAAAACTTTCTTTCTGAACGAGATCCAGGAAGCACAGCTCAGCTTCTGCACCATCTGCAGCAGCTGCCTGCTGTAAATAATAGCTGCAATAAAGACTTGAACTAAAGTCGTTTTCACATCTGCACTCCTGAAAATATCTAGATCATTTCAGGAGGACGGGAGAAGGGAAAAATACATGAATGAACAGCAGGGTACCACAGGCACAGCCTATACATTCTCAGGTTTGTAGGCTTGCAGGAACAAACAATGAAACATAAATCAATAATCCATCGTCAATTACACAGGACTGCCCCTAAAATCCTGCAGATCTAGTTGTACACACATCGCACCTCACAGCAGGTGACTATCCTGGTCGGACAGGAATTCTCCTGATAATATCCTGCAGCGTTCTCAGCTCAGTCCTTACACAGAAACCCACTCAAAGATAAAAAAAAATGAAAGTGCATCGTCGTGTGCTGCCTACCTTAAATGAGAAATATGAAACACTGACACCTAGTGTTTAAAATGGTTACTGCAGTCTAAATTCTAAACATTGTAGAGAGCTGTCTCCCCCCCCCCCGCAGGTTGCCATGTGGTGGACACTGAAGCTTCAGTGTTTAGCCATCTCTGCATCCATTTTTCAAAAGCATCTCCAATAATGATCCTAGTTTGAGCACATTTCTGCTCGTGGAGCTTAACCAAACCTTTGGAGAAACCAAAGAAGAACTCAAAAATGTGTTACAGCTACATGATATTTACCGGACTCAGCTAGCGTCTGCAGCCTGTTGTAGAGACAACTTTCGACGTAACAAGGATTTAATGATTTATTTGTATGCAATAACGAGACAGAACTTGGGTTAGTGAGTGATTCCAGAAAGTGGAGTCCGAGAATGTCATTGCCAACAGCTTCATCTTTTTTCTTCTCTGTTATTATTTATTTGACTTCCTTCATTATGTCACCAGCTTGCTAGCTTAAAAATCATTAACCTCTGTGCCTCTATGATCATTTGGTGCCCATGTTACTGTTGCCTATCAAAGGTGTCCTCATGGCTAAGAAAGTCAAACGCACAGTTCATCACGTACACTCCATGCAATTCATCTCACAGGTCACAGGCTGTTGAATTCTTGTGTGCTTTTTTGTAACCAGTGTTTGGATAGGCTTATGTGTACGTGTGCATGGCTGTGCGCTAGGCCTCAACCACCTCCAGGGGCATGGGGGGGGGGGGGGGGGTCGGGGGTCCCCAGTCTCAGGTACCCTTATTTTAGGTGGTACAAGCTGAAAAGTTTGGGAACCCCTGGTCTCGAAGATATGTGTGAAAAAGGTGATATAAAAAGCTAAATTAAGTGAAGGAATGTCGTGGAGGGAGGTGCCTCTGCCTCAGAGCAAACCCTGAGCGGCTTATCACCTGTAATGGACGGTTAAGAGGGCCTGTGTGAGCTGCAGAGATTGTCAAATGGATTCATGTGCACCTGGGGACCGTGCAGTGCAGCTGCTGGGAGTTGAAATTGACTTACATTTCCATTTGGAGCTGGTGTGTATCGGCTGAACTCAAGAGTTGCAGAGAGTTGGGTGACAGAATTTTAAAAAAAAATGAAGTCCTCCAAAAGTTTATGGAGATGCAGAACTTTTGAATGTTTGCACATCGAGAATACATCTCTGGCATGACAGGTTTTTTTTTTTAGCTCACTTTGACGGCCGAATGCAAAACATGAATTTATATTTTTAAATTTGTGAACATGCCAAAGCATGTGATTCATATGCTCATGTCATCTCTTATTTGTCATCAGCTAGGTTGTTTCTCTCTTTTTGCCCTCTTTTCTGCATCTCTTCACTGAGGAACAATGGAGAACAATCCTCCAACCCTCAGAGACAGACTGGGTTTCACGCGTCGCTATGGAAACCTGGCCTCATTCCCCCAATAAACATGTGGGAACAGGGAACTTCTTCATCAGTCACAGCTTGGCCTAAAATGAAGCTCTCTGCGTTGGTAATATGTGCCTGTTTTTGACAGGAGGCCGTCCCGTTTTCATTGAAGGTTATGCAATCCCCCGGGTGATGAGGACGCTTGACCCGACGTATTGAATATTCTGAGTCTGCAAAGTGAAAGTGAAGTTCACCGGGAACAATTCAAGTGCCCAAGATCACGTCATATGCCCCCCCACCCTGAGTTTAAATAAGTGGAACAACAGCCCACAACTGACAAGCACGGCGTCACTTTACCGATCTGTAAGCCTTTACACTTAAAGGCACAGTGTGTGAATTCCACCACCAGGGGGCTCTCGATCAAAACGATAACAAAAGATGACATGGAGGCTGGCGAGTGATTCTCTATGCTACTACCCAACCCCATAAAAACGAACTCCGACTTGACCGTAGGCAAGACGAACGGCCGACATCAACCTGAGGAAGAGAATACGTTTAAAGTCGAGCTGATGTACGTTTTTATCACAGCAGCACAAACAGCAACAGTACGGCAGCTTTCAGCAGCAGCTCACGCTTCCTTATGTAGCGGCCTTTCATGTAACATCCAGTGTTCCCACGGCAACGATAAACATCTGTCATGATGGCCGCCAAAGAGACATGTCCCACTACAATTATAAAATTAAGGATTTCTCTGGCTTTGATAACTGTTGGAAATATTTAAGGTAATGGAAGTACTCAACAAAAAAATAAAATAAATATATATATGTAAACACTGTAATACAATTCTTCATAGTGTACGTTTAAACAGTCTGTGCACAAACATTTAAATAAAGATTATTATTTTTTGCCTGTTTTGGAAATACAACTTGCAGCCTGAGCACGTCAGCAGCCTCACAAACAAACCATGAGAACAAATGAGTACTTTGAGAGAAGGAGTGAGAGTGAGAGAAACATGGAACAAAGACCCGCTGTGTGCATGTCACAGAAACACAGCAGATACACACCTAAAGCACCGACACAATCAGCGAGTGTTTGCT
The DNA here is from genome assembly GCF_963930695.1 of Labrus bergylta. Taxonomy (NCBI): domain Eukaryota; kingdom Metazoa; phylum Chordata; class Actinopteri; order Labriformes; family Labridae; genus Labrus; species Labrus bergylta. The sequence continues at coordinate 32,658,306 of NC_089195.1, forward strand.
GCCTCTTTCTTCAGCAGCCGGGGAATAATGAACAGCAGCACGATGTTGTTCCTGCTCTGCCATCGTCTGCCAGAAATAGCTGCGTGGGGCCGGCCTCGGCAAAGTGAACACCAACGTACAGAAGCACTACTAAGCTGTTCAATTGTCACACTGGGTGCAATGAAATAAAATACAAACCTCTGAATGCATTCACATCTAGAACATATTCAGATGCCTCCTGTTGCTCGAGGACAAAATTACCGGCAGCGTGTACACACCCCTTGTGGCGTTATAGATTTTTTTTTAGGATTTGCATACACTGTCTGTTTCAGAGCGCAGCGTGCGTCAGCTTAAATAGCTGCTCTTGCCTTGTTATCGCAATGACTGTAGTTTAAACGTGCGGACGAGTGACTGAAGAGGGTAAAGAAAAGGTGCATGGAGACTTAAAAAAAAAAAGATCAAACTCAGAGAGGCATCTGAGGAAAGGAACATGCTGGAGGAAATATTCAAGGCCTCGTATAAAAAGGCTCTTTTTTGAGGCTTATTGTGCAGTCAGGGATCAATCCTGCTCATGTTTCTTTTTTTTTTTTTTTTTCCGTCCACCCAGCCAGGTCTCGTTCATTTTCAGCACAGAAATCCGATCTAATAAAGTGTATGAATCGTAAGCCTGCGGGGAGTTGTAGCAATGGGTTCTGGGATTTGGAAACACAGAAATAGAGTAAAAAAAAGATTTTCTTGTGAGGGATGTTTTAGAGAATTTGGTACACTGTCTGAGTTCTTTTCATAACACCGGTGCTCTAAAGTGAAATACTCTTCAGCTTTCATGAGTGTTTCAGGGGTATAAAAAGGTCACTTTGAAGCTGTATTCACACATGACCTCCTGAAAACTTTCAGCACAGGCTTCCCCTGAGATCCAAAGTTCACATACATCTCACAGAGGGAAACTGTCCCAGCCAGACAGGAGGGTCAGGGGGCGGGTCTTAGGAGACAGGATATGTTGTTAAAAGGACAAAGTGTGTGGTAAAGAGGTGTGTGTTCACCTCAACAATAAACTGGACTGGTCACATAACACAGGCGTCCTGTACAAGAAAGGCCAAAGTTGACTGCACCTTCTGAGAAGAATGAGGTCCTTTGGAGTGTGCAGGACTCTGTTACATATCACATCAGGTATAGAGATTTGATCACACAGCGGTATCATGTTCCGATATCAATGTAATTTACATATCAGATATCGGACTGACGGAGCCGATCCACGTCACAGATCAAGAAAGATGGTTGGTCACTTTAAAACATTCTCAGCTCGTAGAGTCTCACTTTGAAGACATTGAGTATTTACTGTGAGTAGTGTCCACAAATCGTCTCCATGACGACATTCAAACGAGATGGAACAGCTGCCACTCAAAGATTAAAAGAACAAAGACATTAACACAGTTTAATAATGATTAAAATATATCAGTATTAGTATCGGAATTTGATCAGAACTTAAAAAAAAGTGAATCAGTGCATCTCTGTATTTTAGCTTCATCTTTGTCCAATAGGAGGAGGCTGAGGGAAGCTGTCCATTTGTATATTCTGTAGTCTTTACAGGTCATGCAGCTTCCCACATTCTCTTGAGTTTTGTGCATGTGTGAAATGAACACATTGACAGAACACTGTGTCCTCCAACTCTTCAGGTCTCCTGCTCAGCTCTCTCCTCCTCTCAGCGATGAGAGGTCAAACGGATACATACCACCACAATCAGCGAGAGTTTGTCTCCATTGCATCACAGAGAAACGAGGACTCCAAGAACAAGAACACGGGTATTGTGTATCAGTGAGCACATTGCACTTTCTCTTGTATACACAATTCAAGGGCTCACAGCTGCAACCACCGCAGCTACACAATGAGCTGTACTGAATGTACTGACTGAAGAGGTGATGTAATATGAAACAAACGGCTCACTGAATAGTTGTTTATGTTTTGTTGAAACCCACAATGTCAGTGAGACAGACAGGTGACCTTGTTTATTTCAAAGCTGTGCTGAATACTCTTCTCTGATTGGTCAGATACAGCTTTCTATGGCCTGCTATTTATCTTGTTTAGACTGCTGCTAAGAAGAACAGAACCTCGCTAGAGACGCAGCTCTGATAGCAGACTTTGTAGGACTTAACAGGGTACATACAAGCGGCAACTTCCGCTGTTGAAAAATGAAGAAGACGCAGAAGTGCAAAATCCTGCAGTTCCTCGAGTGTCCACTAGAGGCTGGCTGCAGAAGCACCAGAAGTCACATACACACCCATTCAAAAATTCTGTTTTTACAGCAGAAATTAACAAGTTTACAGTCTGGTATAAAAAACGAAATTTGTCTGATTAGCTCATGTCTCGATGTGGAAATGGAAGGCGAAGCAACAGAGTCCGCGAAACGAGGCTATAATGAGAATATTTGTCTTTATATCAATGCTACTTGTAGTTTAACAGAATCCCAATATCAACTAAAGAGCGGAGAAGATCATAACGGAGAACAGAAAACAAAATGCAGCAGGTTAATAACGTGCAGAGTCCTGTGCAGATGGTCTCTGGTCGTGCACCGATCACATAGAATAAATGTTACTCCCCCCTCCCTCTCACTCATGGTGAATTCTCCTGATAATATCCTGCTGAGTTCTCAGCTCACTCAGACTCTCTGCAGAATAAATACTCGCGGGCCGGCAGGAGAAACTCTGGATAAAGTGTGAGTGAACAATTCAGCCGTTCACACATGAAGCTCAACCCCCAAAAATAAATTCAGGACAGACACAATAGGCCGTAGTTTACGACAGATACTCGACCAAATTTAAGAAAGCACAAAGCTAACACTTCACAGGAAATGGATGAGGGCTAGCTAGAACAGAAAACTGCTGAGTGGACTGATTTAAAGGAAGCTCCAGAGTTAACCATTTCTATAGAAGGAGTTCAAACCGAAGAGTCTAGGAATTCTTAGAGAGCTGAAGACATAAAATCCTTTAAAAATCATTTCCAAATCAATATTTGTGTCAATTTATGGATTTCTTTATTTCTTTTTTTTCTATTCTGAGTAGCTGTTTTATGAGCAGGATGAAGTAGAGTGGAAGTCTTTAATTATGAGACAAGACCCCAAAACAACAACAAACTCTTCACTGACCTATCTTAGATATCAATCAAAGCAGCACTGAAGTAGCTGCATCCGAGGAATCTATAATAGTAGTGGGTGTGTTTTGGTTTTTGTCTAGTTAGCACTTTGCACACAGCTAAGCTAGCATCATGAACAAATTGCTTCTCTGGCAGTTTTTAGATCCTACACTGCTGAATCAGACTCTTCTCCCTTCCTATAGCGTTCCAATGCTGCTGTCTTCTCATTCATCCTGCTTTGTGATTGGTTCTTACTGCGTCCACTCGAGACAAAGTCACAACATGCAGGATTCACTGAAGCGACAAAAACACAAGATATGAGAGTTTCTTTAACAAATATATAATCTACAGTCTTACGCATGACGTCCTTAAACTAATACTGTACAGTTCCAGCCTCTTGAAGCTAGAAGATTTCTGGGATATAAACAAAGTTTGCAATAATTATCTCACCAGGGCTTCCCTGCAGCACAGTGTGAGACAAGATTAAAACGCCTTTGAGAAGACATAATGATGGAGCTAAAGAACAGACTCTGTGGAGATTTAGAAAAATGATAAGAGAAGTGATTTCCTCCTCTGACAGCATGCTAATTAGAAATGTTTCAAAACCATTATTTTCCTTCCTAATGTTGATTCAAGTCTTGAGTCTCAGCCAATACCGGTTGACCCTGTGATACCAGCGAGATTATAAAGTACATATTATACAGGTGAGTGGTGACGTGTTGCTAGCTTTGACAACATTTCCCTCTCTACTAGCTCTCCTTTTGTTTTTAAATGTTAGCAAGTGGTATCTTTGATTAAATGATGCGGGTACAACATCTGTCACCAAGCTAACACAGCACACATCACAAGACAGCTTTCTCAAAATCTGTCAAACGACAGACCCTGAGCTGTAAACAAGAGCATTGTCCACAAGGCCACTAAAGCAGGTCGGTGGACAGCTATGGTCAAACACAATTGCAGGGATGTCGGGGATAGAAACTCTTTAGTTTCTTCTGCTGCTGTGACAGAGGACATCCTAACAGTGACAACGGTGAAAGTTTCTACAGCCTCAAGCAGCACATGAGTGAGGCATCTGACCAGAATGCCACTTCCAACGTACGTGGACGTACGATCCAGCGAGTCAGTGCAGCATCTACCTATAGCTGTCTGTGGTCCTTGCAGGTTGACGTCCCAACGCCTTTGCTGGTTACTCTTGCACCGGTCAGTTTAACCTGGAACTCCGTTATCTAAATCAAAACACTATCAAATCCTATCTGTACTACGAGATGTCAGAATCAGAATCAGAATCAGATTTATTGTCCAGGTATGCTTACACACACAAGGAATTTAACTTTGGTGAACTATGCTCTCTTATGTACAGGTACAACATTAAATATCAACAATAAACATAATAAAAAAAGACTAATATTTACATGACTAAATATGAAACAGTGCAGTGGTGAATAGTGCAAAACATGCTGAAGTAACATGATAATAAGTAAAATGCAGTTATGTGACGTGATGTGTCGACTGACCACTTGTGCTGGTTTACATCCCGGTAGTAGAGCATTATAGAAGTGGCAATTAACCTGAGCAACACACCCCATTGTTGGTCTTAATTAAAACAATTAAAAATCTTAGTTCCACCCAGCAGTGATTCTGGTGCTGACCAGCGACGTTAATGACGGTCAATCATTCAGTTTGCTAACTGTGTACCGATAGTCATAACTCGATACTGGTATCAGAATAAAAAATACCAATCCTGCTGCAGGTTCCCCAGTATCTTCACTTTAACCTGAGATCTTTTTCTACTGCTCCATGATTCTTCATCCTCTGAGTCCTCACCTCTGTTTGAGAATCAATTCGGCGCAATCAGTGGGAAAATGTCTCCAGTGCAGCCACCGTAAATGGCTTTGGCTCTGAGCCTCTGGCAGAGACATAACTCCCCCTCGAGAGATCTTCACACTCCAATCCCTACATGAAAACATCAGCCGTTATCAAAGCGCTGCTGATTCCCTGCGGCTCTCGTTCCCTGTGAGACGTCACGGAGATTCTCCTCTACGACGTGCTGTGGAGAAAGAGTGGGAGTTTGGCTCGCTGTGTGTGGTTGTAGATTTGAAGGCTTTGTGCATGTTATGAATGTGGGGATGGTTTGTAGTTTAAAGGTAGAAATCATTGTTACGATTGGAGGGAGTGGGTGTTTGGTGTTTGGAGATGGGCGAGATGTTGTAGCCGTAAAACATCGGAACAACAAAACCAGGAGAGGCAGGTTGGCCTGGAGGGAGAGAGACCGACTAATGAACCAAAAGCAGCAGAGTCCTCCATCGTGGAGCCTGAACACTCATTTAGATTTGATAAAAAATAACTGTGGCCATAATTGTTAAAAATCACAATAAGGCAACACTAGAAATGTCTTGAATTTAACTGAAAGAAGGAAAGAACAGGGTGTGACACCTACATGTTGCAATTTGGGGTCAAGTGAGACATTTCACGGGGGCTTGGATTTTTCTAGATACAAGCAGAAGGGGGCTCTGTCATAACCTGGCTCCATGGCCATGACAAATATGAGAAAGAACAATGTGAATGTGTGGCGAGAGAGAGAGAGAAGATCCACCCTGGGGTCAGGCTTTTATGCCCTGCAAGCAACAGGTCCAGGTGCTCTAGATTGGACCATCCAACTCCTCAAGAACTAGGGGGACAGGATCAATTAGTAATAGCCTGACTAAGGCAGTGACCGTCACAGCTCCAAGAAAAAAGGTTGGGAACAACTTTACTAAAATAATAAATGCTTTATTATCAAAGACAGTAAACCAGTATCGCTGTTTTCCAACAATGCACATCATACAGTTTAGTAATGAAGCAACCTCTGGTGTTGAAAAAAAGAACAGGCTACACTGCAGTTCCCATCCAAAGTCCCTACCGGCTGAGTTACTGTAGCTCTGCTTTTAAACAGCAGCATCTACAGAGTGTCTTTTTCACTCTTTGACTTCTAAGCTGATCTGAAGTCCTTTGTGTAAAAAAATAACAGTAATTAACTCTCGCAGTGTCTTAATGAAGCTCTCATTGTGCTTAGTCGACTTTAAATGCAGTCAGGTAAAGACAAAAGTCTTTTCAGGGAGTCTAAAAATAACCTCTGAGAGATAGACGATGTCCAGCTGAGGAAAGACGCTGACTCAGTTATCTGCTCCGACCACATTTTTAATCAACAGGCCGACCTGGAGGAGCTTAACACGTTCACCTTGACTGCCAGGAGCTGCTCTGAGTCATCCCACACACACACACACACACACACTCTGATAAAAGCTCCCTCACACACACACACACACACACACACACACACACACACACACACACACACACACAAGCGCACACACAAATCATATATACTGACTCGTACACAGGAACAATGTTATTTCTTTTCCTCTCCTCACACACAAACACATTCAGGTCTCAAAGTGAATTTAAGGCAGCCTCCTCATAGAGCACATGTCCTTCAAAGAAGACAGACATTTACTGAGGGAGTCGAAGCAAAACTGTGTGACAGGAACCTGAACGAGAGGGAATGAATTTTAAGAAGCTACCATTGGTTCCTCTCCCGAATGTTTTCTTCACCACAGTGAGGCCAAGCTGTGGGATCCTAAGTGCCAAATTCAGCCAGAGCTATAGCGGACGTGTTATCTTGTGCAGCCATGCCCCCCCCCCCCCCCCCCCCCCCGCCCCGTTTGAAACGAAAGGTCTGGAGACATTTTCATGACAAAAACCTTGAAGTCCAAAAGCTGAGCTGAGAGGATGCTCTTATACTACCTTTATATCCAGCAGACCTTTTTTTGGATACAACTCTGGTGCTGCATCTCATGTCTGCCGTTAGCTTGCTGAGGAAAAAAAAGCCTGGCACCTTTTGCACATCTACAGATTAAACTGAGAAGTTGACAACAGTTAGCTTAGATCGAGTATTCGTCTCTTATAAACACAGAGCAGAAGATGTGACACTGTCTTAATTGCACCTTGGCAACCTTCTTCAAGCATTGCCAATGTATTTGTGCAATTTAGACAATGAGCAGGAGTTTGCTTTCTATTTTTGTTCATTCAAAATGAGGAATGATTGGGTGTCTAGGACTTATATATGATCAGACACTATCGTTTGATATTTACTGATATCGTATTTAAGTTTAAAATTCTGGTATCGGGGTGCCGGTAGCCTAGTAGTTATGGGCACCCCGTACAGAATCCGACCTGTGGCTCCTTTTCTAAATGTCATTCCACACACTCTCTCTCTCTCTCTCTCTCTCTCTCTCTCTCTCTCTCTCTCTCTCTCTCTGAATTCCAACTCTATCCTCTGTCCTATCTTTACAATAAAGAAACAAAAACTCACTTTTTTTAATCTGGTTTCATGACAACTGTACCGAGAAGTATGATGTAACAATGTAATCTTTTTAAAGGAGGAATGTGCAGCTTTTTGACCCAGTAGGTGTCGCCCTTGAGCACCAGCATGAAACCAAAACAAACTTCTGTTTAGGCCACGCCTCCTCCATACTGAAGCCTCCGCTCTCCTCCAGAGACACACCTCCAACCCCTCTACACTCAAGTTCACATGAAAGAGTTATGAATTGGAACGCACCATAATTAATCACCTGTGTCCTGCATTGTTGTGTTAGCATGCTAATGTTAGCGCTCATTAGTTAGCTCGTAGCTTCATTTTGAACATAAGTTGACACAGAATGAGCGTGATCTAAAAACTCTTACTAACATCCAAATAATCAGTGAGTATGTTCTTCTTCTTCTCTCTAGTTCTTGACTAAAACAGCTTTTATACACAAGGGGAGGAGCCGGCCGTCCCGTCCATGTAAACACGGCTCTGACAACAACACAGCCAGCGGGACTCGAGCTTCTCCCTCATTGTAGACAGTCATGACTCAGAGACACATTTAAGATATACTGTACAGGATTTCTGCTGTATTTATATGTAACAAACATGTTGCAAATTCTTCCTTTAAAATTCCTAAATAGTAAACTCTCACCATATTTGATCATTATTGAAGTAAATCAAACCTCTATCTAAAATGTTTGTTGCCCCTTCATTTCATCATTAAACATATTTTGACTTGTGTGTGCCGTTACTGTCTGATAAACTCTTTAATGTGTGTCTTTGTGTGTATCCGAGTGTGTGCTGAGCCTCAGTAGCCCACACTTTAAGCGGATGGTAGCAGCTTGATGTTTTGGGCCTCCTGCAGGAAGAGATGACGTCTCCCACTGAGAGTGAGAATTAGACGAGCCAGTGTTGACGGAGCAGTTTGCCGCTTCAGGTCTGAGCCAGATGCACTCTTTTTCTCCCGGAGCATCGAGCTGCAATCGTATCAGTGCAGATCAGAGTTTAATGGAAGTGAGAAAGCTTGTGTTGTTTACCTGAGAGATTGTCACTGAGGAGTGAAGCCCGGATCATTATAGCTCTCCTTTTAATCAAGCAGCTTTGATCTAATGTCAAATCAAGCTAGGCTATTAGTCTAAAAATCAAAGTCAAAGAGACGCAGCATGGCAGCTTTACAAAGGTTATATAAGGTCAAAGACAAAAGAGATACACAACACAAGCAAGGATCTAGAGAGGAAGAAACAACATCAGGAAGAGCAAACAAACAGCTTTAAGTCTGATCAGACACACAGGTGCTGACAGGAAGTGACCAGAGGCAAAGCACTCTGTTGTTAATGTTGTTAATACGCCGTCATCAACAACAACATCAACAACACAGCTGTACTTAAGAGTTCTTATCGGCATCAAATCCATCCTAAATGTCGTCAGTCATCAGAATCATCATTAAGGTCGTAGGTGTTCATAAAGAGCTGGGTCTTTAGCTTTTTCTTAAAGGTGCAAAGGGATTTGCGTTATGTAGTTTATTCCACCACCAGGGGGCGACAGAGGATAAGAGTGTATATAGAAACTTGGGGCCCTGAGACATCAACAAGATAAGAGGCATGAGAAATGGTGTCACCTCCCTTCAGTCCCTAGTATGAATTGAATTGAATTCTTTTTAAGATTTTGGTCGAAAACTTAACCAAAGTAACTTCTTTCAGTCTCCAACAATGCATGAGGCCAGCTAAGACTGAGGAAGGGTCGGGTCGTTTAGATAAAGATGAGCCTGATAAACTGAGCATGAGAAGAAATGTGTTCTAAAAAACGCATTTAAGCAGTCTTTCAGAAGATTCTGACATTTACCAACATTTTCTTATCATGGATCTGTTCTTAGCTAAGAACAAAAACTTAAGAACACTGGATGACGCTCTGAAGGCCCATTTCCACCAAACAGACCGGGTTGGTCCAGGACAGTTTTGGGGGTTGGGTGTTTAGATGGATCATTGAGGGAACTCTACTTTCAAAATCATGCTAGGTTTTTTCAAAATGACCAACACTGCCTTTAATATCAAACAAAGTCTCAAATATAACCTGCTGCAAATCAAAAGATCCAGGAGCACGACAAGCTCAAAGTGTGAAACAAAATGCATCGTGTCGAGTGTTCAGAGAGGATGTTTGGGAAACTTTTAAAACACAGGGGGGTACTTTCTCTGCATATTTAGATTCAAACTGTCTAACAGAGGATGGGTTTGAAAAGAGAGATCAAGAAGAGAAAGATGGGGGGGGGGGGGGGGGGGGGGTCTCTGTCAGAGCGACATAGAGACTGACTCAGGGGGAGGAATGAGGATAACGCTGTCCCTGCAGTAAAGCGGCTGACTCACCTCTATTCTTTGAGCTCCGGACCGCTGCCACTAATTCAGCCTATTCAAAGCCGACTAACACGGCTGTCTGGGTGATAACAGGGGGGAACCCGCCGGCATTTAACCCCTCGCACACCCAGCCATTATGACCCTTTATCGCTTCCCTTTCCCCCCCCCCATCACTTGTGTGCTTCTGTTTGGCAAACTGCTCCCTCGTTACTCACTAATGTTTAGTTTTGTTTTTTGTGCTATTCACAAAGTTCTCTGCATGTCTCACTGATCTGAAAACCTGTTGCTATCTGAAGAGCGCCGCATGTACCCACTCCGTTCCACGCTGTGCCGGAGTCCAGCCAGACCCGCCGCTCTTTGGCTGTTACCATGGAGACTAGAGCCGAGCCAAAACAAAGGGCAGAACACAAACTAAGCAGCCCTCAGACAAGAGGCCCTGGCAGAGCGCTGACAGCCTAATCTGGCTTGGCTAGCACCATCTCTCCCCCCCCACCCCCCCACCCCCCCCCCATTCTCGCTCACTCCCTCTCCCTCTCCCTCTCCCTCTCCCTCTCCCTCTCTCCCTCTCTCTCTCATCTCACACTGGAAGAGTTCATTCCCAAGCAAATATTGACTCAGAGAAACAAACGAAATCGACGTGACTAATCGAGATGAAAGAGGGGAGAATTCATTAGCCTCCAAAGAGTGCAGGGTCTCATGTGAGGGTGTTTCCCCCCCTCGCTTTGATGGCCGCTGCCGAATCCTCCAGTCCTAACCAGAGTTAGGGGGGAGTGAAGGCTGTATTGTTGATCTGTGCTTGGCATTCAGGGAAACCCGAGGAGAGAGAGTTCATACCAAAGGAGGATGCTGAGAACTTTAAAACTGAAATGTGATCACACATAGGAGTGATTAATTTCCTCCTGCAGCCTTTTTTAAAATGTCACAAAACACGCTTATGCAGAACGTCCACAGAGAGATAACCTTTAAAGGGAAAAGTTAGAAAAAAGGACTTTCTCTCTCTTAAACACGATTTAATTTAGAAATAGTCCCTAAAATACTAAAGAAAATACCAGGCTTGAGTGGGCGATAACAGGGGATGTGCACAATTAGTCGACTAAAAGATTTAAGGTCGTCTCCCTTGACAGTTGGCACCACAACCAAGAGTCGTTTTAACTAATCCCACTTTCTGAATATAAATATAACATAAAAAATTGGGGCGCTTATAGCCTAGCGGATATGACACCTGCACCATGCACAGGGGCAATGTCATTCCCCACTCTCAGTTCCCAACACTTCCTGTCTCTCTTCAGCTGTCTGATCCGGTAAAGGCAAAAAGGCCAAAATTGTGGACTGGTCACATTTTGTATGATCTCTATTTCTGAACTTTTTCATTCTCTTGTAACGGCAGGACAGAGTCAGAGACAAATTTCCCTTTTGGGGACAGTAAAGTACACCTTCTCTTATCTAAATATACCCTCTGTAAATATACTGTGGAGTAATGACTTCCTAAAAAGAGAGTGAAGTCAAACTCCCTCTGGGTTTGTTGTTCTGAGCCCTGTGTTCACACTGACGGGACGACACTTCCATAAGCTTGTCAAGTTAACCCTTCCCTCTCCAACTCTTGGATCTGCCACAACGTGGGGGAAGGGAGACAGCCCCGCCCACTGAGGGAAGCAGTTTCTAGAAGCATTATAGCGGACTGTCGTCTTTACGAAGTTGAAGACTTTCTTTGGCCTTAAAAGACAAACAGATGACGATTGACTCAACTTTGAAACACATGTCTTTACTTAAAATTGATATTTTCAGATGTTAATAATCATCTGCTGCTGACTCTGCCTTACAGAACCCAACGTGTGAATCAGGACGGGAGAGGGTAGGCTGAGGGATGTAGGAGGTGTGTTTGAAGAGAGCATTGTTTTGGTCTTAAAATATGGTCCTAAAGTCTCAAAGTAAGCCTTTAATATTTATACCAATAAAGGCCTACAACTCCAATCAGATGTGGTCTGTTTGCTGTAACACAACCGCCAGTGTATCTCCGATCAATGGCTACTGCAGTAATGCTCTACTACCCAGATGTAAACCAGCACAGTGGACGATGGCGTCTCATAGCAAGAACCGCTTTGGCAGTATTTTGATTTAGATAATGGAGATTGAGTTGTATGTAGACTGTCAGGTTAGTAGATATTAACCTGTAAGGAGGGCTGAAGGCTGGTGGTGCTAGCACTGCTAACGTCAGCCACACTCTGCAAACCAGCAGACGCTTTGATCCCATGTTCATCAGTGTTGAATAAACTGTTTCTGAGTGTTTTCTTAACTTTGTGCTCGTCGACTGATCTCAATTTCAATTTGTGTTTAATCGTCGGGGAAATGAGTCTCTAGGAAACATCAGTAGCAACAACGCTGCGATACTGTTTTAACAGCATCTGGCTAGAGCTGCAAAAAAAAGGCCTCAGTCTGTTTTTTTAAACCCTTTATCCTTTTTTTCACAATCTGCCACACTCGCGTATTAAAGCCAAAGCCTCACTAAAACCAAGAGAAAACACACATTCACCCACACAGAGTCAACCACACTCTGCTGTGTCACACGGCAGAAACACAAAATGATTTTATCCAACACTGAGAGACTAAAGCCGTTTTCACATATACACTCCTGAAAATATCTAGAGAATTTCAGGAGGCCTGCTCCGGATATTCTCCTGACCTGGCTTTTCATATATGCACCTCACAGCGTCAGACAGGAGCCCTATGAATGACTCAATTTTAAATGTCTGTAAATGTCCTTCTGCAAAATAAATATTTGTTTTAAGATGTTTATTTCCATCGTTCTCTCGTTGTTTGTTGCACTTTGTTGACACTTAATTCCTTTCTCTTCTTTGGAGACACAAATATTGTCTTTCCAGTTTCTACCCCCTGAGGACTACATGTACAATGAAGAACAGGTCAGACTGCATCACAGTTACCGAGCCTGCAGGTGACAGGAAGACACGACCATATAAGGAAGACAAGCATGTGATGGGTGTGTCAGAGGGATCTCAAAACAATGAACCTGCAGGACTAACTCTGTTTACCTGAATAAGACCAACAAAGCGCCAGCAGAAACCAGTTCTCAGCACCGAGCACTGAACACACACAGGAGGAGGCCAAGAACGACGGTGACCATTTCAATAAGTAAAATAAGTAAAAATCCTCTGAGGTTATTTTTCCACTCCACTTCAGCTGGCAATTACCAGCCACCAGAAATCAACTGATTCATCTCCACATTAATTACTGCAGAGCCTCACAGAGCTCATTTGTACACCTCCCATCTACAGCGCCTTGTTAGAAAAGCTGCGGTGAAAATCCCACAGGCATCAGGGAGACGATCACAGGGCAGGGGAGAGTGGGCTGCAGGGTCGGAAATAACTCTAAAACTAAGAAAGTCTTCACCATGTATACTGTTAGGACTCACAGCTGTGAGTGTACAAACACCACACAATCATAACACACTGATAGAGAACCTTCTGTCACTGAAGTGTCATCTCTTTTCTTATGTAGAGAACAGAACACACATTTCATAAAGATTATTTGTGGGAATCCATCAATCACTTAGCTGTACTCCTAATCCTTGGGCTGGAGATATGCTTCCTTTAAACTATTTCAGACTCTATCCACTGTCCTGTCTCTCACAAAAAGGCACACAATAAATGTGTAAATCTACCTCTCTGATCTAAGATGGATCTAACAAAGATGTCGGCCGATTTCGCTGATTTTTTTCTCTCCTGAATATCGGCTCCAAAACTCCCACAGTCAGGCCCTAGTTTAAGCTACATTGTATTTAGTCACTTTATTACTGACTCTTATTCATGTAAATATTTCCTGTACCTATTCTTGATATCTTACTTATATTCCTATTCTATTTGATTAATATTTTTATTACCATATTTCTTCTGCTATATTGGATATTTTGGAGCAACTGTAACGGTCGAATTTCCCTCTGGGATTAATAAAGTATTTCTGATTCTGATTCTGATAAATGTGTTGATTATAAATCAAATAACAGAATAACCTGACCTCGTCCTCTAAAGTCCTCACTTAACTTTTGGTTTTCAGGGCACGAGTTAAGAAAAGAAAACACCAGCTCTGAAAACTGCAGAGTAACCCTGGAGGAGCTTAAGTGGGTTAATTTATCCTGTTAGGTGTGAAATATTGAAGAGTTCCAAGGTCCTTTAAATAATAATAAAATGTTCTTTTGATTCATTTTAGAATCTAGAATTGAGCTCCACCTTTTGATACAGCGCTGCTGAAAATAATTGTAAAAGATGTGAAGGTCGTTAAATTTGCCTTTTGAAAGGCTCGCTATGAAGTGAATCGTCTTGAATTTTTCATTCATGTAGTAGCGTCCATTAAAAAGCCTTTCACAAAGTGTTTCTGATGCCCACCTGGAGTTACTGTAGTCGCCTGCGTGTATGTGTGTGTGTGTGTGTGTGTGTGTGTGTGTGTGTAAACAGCAGGACACAGTATGCAGAAAACACACATATCTAAAAGAGAAAAGAGGAGCACTTTTAGCAAAGATGGGAGCAGGTAGGAGCATCATTTCTGTCTGTGCTTGTCAAACATGCAAGAGAGGGTTTTAAAAGCTCATCCTGAAACTTTCTGCTCTCACACACACACACACACACACACACACACACACACACACACACACACACACACACACACACATGTGGAGAGAGGACACCTGTAGGATGTGAAGGAGCAGCAGAGGATGTTCCTGCTGTCATGTCCTAAACACAAATCGATCTCCGGGCTTAATGCTGCTGCAGCTCATGGATCTATTTTCTATCTATCTCTCTCTTTCTGCAACTGTTTCCCCCTCGGAGAGAACGTATTTAATTTTTCATAACCTCCCGCTGAACGGCATTTCAATCCCAGCGCTGTACGGCGGCTCCACAGCTGGGTGGGGGGTCCCTAAGCCTGATCCCTCTGCTCACAGACACACACACACACACTACTCTGGTATTCTGCTCGTCTCTGCACGGAAACATCATGCATGATTTCTGTGATTACCAATGCAGGGCCAAACAGGTCTCTCCTCGGGTTTAGATTCTGTCAACACCGCTCTCAGCAGCGGTGATGGTTAGCTTGCATTCTGGTAAATCTCTTCACCTTTATACAGGGTCCTTCATATTCACTACAACAACTGCTTTGGCTTCAAAAAGTGCTGTTCCAGGTCTGATAAACTGACCCGGGTCAGGTCTCTTTTCAAGGGTTTAAAAGTTGAAGTTATTTTTTATCAAATCTGAGGTTGCCGAGTCAGAAAGAAGTGAGCTTACCCCCCGTAGACCTCAGCAGCTACTCAGCTCTGCTCGAGGCTCGAGGCTGCAGGCTACAACATTCCCACATCCCTCGCTGGGTTTTCTTTGGGAGAATGTGTGAAGTAAAAAGATGCTAGAGGTAAAATATGTCAAATACTCAAAGGAAGACATTTGCAATCTTGAAATGTGGCTCCCTAAATACTCTTGTTGACCTCACCACTTCACATCTTTTGCCATTGTCTGTTCCTTTAACTGTTGTGGTGCATGTTTACAGTCAGGGGGTTGATGCTTTCATCATTTTCTTCAACTACTAATGTTTACTGACCTTGCACTGATACTTAACTAACTCGAGGCTTCAGCACAAGCAGCAACCTTCAGTGTTGAAAAATGAAGTCAGTGCAGAAATGCAAAAAACTGCAGTTCCTCGAGTGTCCACTTGAGGCCGGTTTCAAAAGTCCCATAAGTCCCACACACACCCCATATTAAAATGTCAGATTTTACTGCAGAAATAAACATGTTTCAGACCTATAGTTTGGTGAAATAGTATGTGAATCCTGAGACCGATAAAGACGCACAGCCCTATTGAACAGTGGCACCGATGTCTCAACTTCCACATCCGCATGCAAGCAGGAAAGTATTCACCAGTGCCGACATATAGACACATAGTGAAGACATCAAAGTGAAGATGACACAAAGAAAAACACAAGGGCCGTCAGAGCCGAGGAACTCTCTGAGCAGGTCAAAGGAAAAAACACCAAGTCACCACTCTGCTTTCATCCTGATACGAACTCCAACCAAGAGAATCCAAACTCCCTCTGTGCACATGTCTAACAAAGTTTCAGGATGTGGGGGGGGAGTCGGCTGAATGAGAGGAGCTACTCAATCATTCAACCGTCCCTCGCTGATAGATCGAGACATCACGTCAGGTCGGAGGCTTAAAAAAGACACAGGCCGAGTGAATAATGGATGAAGCCGTGGCGAAAAAAAAGTGAAGATGGAAAACATACATCAGGAAATATTTCAAAACACAGTTTCCTTTCTAAAAAGTTGTACCTCCCCCTCCTCCTCCTCCTCCTCCTCCTCCTGCTGTGTAAATCCTATCAGAGGGGTAGGATGGCACCGGGGGATTAGCTGACCCCGTTCACTCTGTCCAGACTGTTTGGACCTGATAAAAATATAAAAACCCTTCAAATCATTTAAAAACGTGTATCTGTATCTCCCAAACATGTGAAAGCAATGATCTGAAAAATCTGGTGTATAAGACGCAGTTTATTTTGTCGAGATTTCCCAGAAAGAAAAAAGTTTTTAAAATGTTTTCATGCACGACGATTTCAAGTGTGATCAGCAGAGTCCACAACAAGCTGTGCAGCCGTGTCGCTCTTTTAGTCCCTTTGTGGAGTTAGCAATCCTGCTATCTACAGAGCGCTACTTGAGCTCTCAGCATACGGTGAAAGTTCTAAAGTACCGACCGCCAGCAGGCCGCGCTGCCTGACTCTGGAGTCTCTAATTCAAAAGAGCGCTCCACTAGGTTTATCCACCTTTTTCTTTGAATGCATGAGGGAGGGAGAACAGATGTTAAAAAGTAGCGCAGCCAGACGGGTCTGTGTCGCTGTCTTTCCCAACACGGCGTGCAAAACACGATGATGAATTTTTAATCGATTCAGGTCGTGTGCAGAGGGCGATGGTGGCGGCTGCACTCAGGGAAATGACGGGGCGTGTGTCTGCAGTTTATACCAGTGTATTGGTCACACCGGGGTAGAAGTTAAGCACACTTTATAGATGAAAATACTGGATATTTAAAATTTGTCTAATGCAGCGGATTTTACGGTAATAAGTCTTAACTCAATGTAATAACGCTCAAGAGATCAGACTCTCTCTCAGTGACGTCAGAGTGAGTTCATTATTACTTTACAACATGAAAATAAATCCCATATATCTGCAAAAGTAGAAAAAAGGTTTCAAAAGAATCAAAAGTACAAAAGGGGTGTCTCTTTCATGAACCCTCGCCCTCCCTCTCCGTCTGCTGGAATGTGTGGCATCTCAGAAATGTCACTTTCAGTTAAAATGGAGTAGCGGGCTGAGTGTGTGTGTGTGTGTGTGGGGGGGGGTAACGCTGCTTTGATGTGAACTGTGTGAGACTGAGAGCAGGAGCCGAGCAGAGAAAGGTACCAGGGACCACACGATGGAGACTTCTAGGAAGAACAACTTGACCTGGACGTGACCCTAACACCAGGACGGGGGATTACAGGATATGTTGTCTGGTGGTCGCTCTTCAGTTATTTTCTGCTGCAGCCAAACACACTTTTCTCTAACTTTAAATATTAAAGGCTCCGTGAGCTTCACCGGCCCTTTTCTCTATTTACAGAGTCTACATGAAGACCTATAAGTTTTACAGTCTTAATATTCAGCATGGGAAGTGTTCTTGACTCCATTTGTAGTTGTTTGTATGTTTGTAGTCCAAGAGAGAAATCACAGATCAGCAGGCTTGCAGGAAAAAACTGTTTGTATGGAAACCAGAAGCAGCCGCTGATGTCAAACCAGCTCCATTTATCCGTCTCTATAAACAGATATCTGTATCAGAGGACACTTGAGTGACAAATCGGCTGGATGCTGAGTCATGAGAGCCAATCACCGTCAAGGCACGCTCCCAAACCGCACTCTCAGGTCTGCTGATGCAAACCTCCTGCCCTAACCCTCTTTTTTTACTAATCGATGCTTTAAGTTCAATTTGGTTCATAAAACTGTCTTCAACACGCAGTATGTCAATTCGACCACCAGGGGGCTCTCAATCAAAACAGCAACAAAAGATGACGTCGAGGCTGCCGGGGGAATCACGGGAGTGATTCTCTCTGCTACTCCCACCCGAACCCCGATAAAAATGAACTCCGTGTTGACCGTGGTCAAGACGACCGGGCGAAAAGAAGAGGACATGTTTACAGACGAGCTAATGTGTTAAAAGTATAATTTATAGGACGTTTTTATCACAGCAGCACAAACAGCAACAGGACGGCAACTTTCAGTAGCAGCTCACACTAACTTATGCAGCGGTCTTTGATGTAACGTCCAGTGTTTCCATGGCAACAATAAACATGGCACCGTTGTCAATGTACTAAACTATGATAGTAAAGATTTCTGTGGCTTTGATAACTGTTGGAAATATTTGAGGTAATGTAAGTACTCAACAAAATCAATACATCATCAGTTTAGTCCATTTTTTTTATAAATTTAGATATTTTAGATTAAAAATTCTACATGTGACACCTTTAACACCTGTAAACGTTCATTCCAGATTCTGCCATGTTGTAATCTGTCCTTTGCAACAAACCCTACGTCTGCAGACACACAACATGCAGGAAGACGTTTAAATGTTCCTGCATGATGGGACTAAACTGATTCACAATATACTCTGTGATCCGAGCATTAGCTGGCTGTTTGTAATCAGTATGTCATTTATTATATCATTAAAACTTTATTATTGATTTAAATCAAATCATTCAGTCTCTATTATCAGTGAAATCAACTTGTTTTCTTCCCTCTGAGTTCTGGAAAAAGTTCAAAGCTCTTTTTTTCAAATTTGATAAGCGCTCTGATTTGTGTTAAATATTTACAAATGCTTCTCGACTCTCGTTACAACTCGATCCCCCTCAGGGGCAAATATGTTATTTAATAAGTCACTCGGTCTTGAAATATTTACGGGACATTTGCATTTTTTATGTACAGAAGTGTGTAACTGTCATTCATCAGCAGCAGCAGAGAGTTGGTTCAAAGGATTTATTGTGTTTCATCACCACTTTGTCGAGGGTAAAAATGAATCACAAATCTCAGGGTGCGGAGCGGGGGATGTTTTTTTTTTGACCCAGATTATCGAACATTGACACACCAGAACAAGGTACATCAACATTTCAAACTCAAAATAATCATCTTTATGTAAACAACAAGTTGGATTTAATGTGAGTTTTTTCTCTTATGCGCTTTAAAGGAGCAGTCTGTAACATATCCCCTGAATGAAATGTTGAAGTGACCTCACTATATGATCAGACATTGAAACATGCTATGTTGAAGTGCTGGCTTCTCTGACAACAATGCAGCAGCCAGTATGTCCTCCTTCTAACTTTAGATTCTGCTCCTGAATGCTCTGGATTTGTTTGGACCAGAGAAGGTAGGCGGTTTTAAGGCGACCCCCCACACGGCCGTTTTGGACGCCCCTCGGTTTGTCAGATATGAGAGCAGTTATCAGGTCAACAGGTGTTGCAGTGATGGAAGCGGTCAAGAGAAGTGGTTCAGATAGAAGTGATTGTACCCGACCTAAAAAGCCTCTGCATGTTTCTAATAAGCTCCACGAGCAGAAACGTGCTCAAACTAGGATCAATATTGGAGATGCTTTTGAAAAATGGAGAGAGGTTAGAACACAGAAAGGTTTACAGACCCATGCAGAGCTGGATAAACACTGAAGCTTCAGAGTCCACCACATGGTGACCTGAGTGAGCATCCACTCTAGAGAGGAGGGGGCGGGGGGAGGCAGCTCTCTACGATGTTTGGAATTTGCAGTACCCATTTTAAACACTCGGTGTCAGAGTTACATATTGCTCCTTTGACATCGCTTAACATTGTTCATTGAGCTCAAAAGGTTTCCAACATGGGGTCCAACACAGAAGATCTCACGTTGTGTATGCACAGCGTTCATTTGCCAGCGCGTGTGGAGTCAGACAAAACAAACAGGTAGCGTGCATTCAGGAACTTTATTTATTTTATTTTCAGTCTTTGGTAAGAACAGGGCGCTGTTTAAAACCTGCATGGTGAGAGTGAGAGGAGAAAAGTCGTCACCATGCACGATCAAATATCCACACATTACGACCTCTTTCAGTCTCATTTGTGCAGCGCCTTCATGCCCTCCTTAAACCCTACTTTGATACATCTAGACCTTACACAGGGATTTAGACATTCAACATTAATGAAACATTTTTCCCACAATCAGCAGATCACATGCGGTCCGAACCGTTGAGGCTTATCACACATATCAGCTGTCATAAACCTTCACAGCATTTCACTCAAACCTGTCAAAACATTTTGTTCACAGGTTTTGTCAGAAGAATCAGCGGCTTCATTTTGAACGTCATCTTAAAATTAATAACATTTTGATTGAAACCAGGAGAGTTGGATGTGGTATCAGATATATATATAATGTCCAGATGACTGACTCAGGAACAGGGGACTCCAGATCAAGAACCCATCAGCCTCGCCCCGTCGCCCCACCTGTCAGCTGATTCATCTCATTCATCGACATTTGCTCTCCACCACCCTCGAGACCGTGGAGCACAAAGCCTGCACAGAGAGCTATCAAACTCACTATTCCAGGCCCCGTCGATAACAGGGCTTGCGCTCTTTATGGCATCCACTGACCCGATTTCAAAGTCTATGCAGTTGGCTCTCTCTCACTCCACAGTCAACCCTCAAGGGGCAGAAAGGCCGACCACTATCGACATTTAAAAGTGGAATAATGCATGCATAATGCTTAGGCACAGGGGCTGCGTTGGCAAACCTTGTGTCCCACTACGGTCCATAGGGGTAAGATGGATGAGTTTTTAAACACACGCGCTCTAAATCCCACTCGTGGAGGGCCTGGGGCTAAATGTAGTGCACTGCAGGAGCTCACTCAGAGAATGCTGAGAAATGTATGCCTCTCTCTCTTTCTCTGACAATACTAAGCTTCAGTTTGCAGGTTTTTTTAACGCACCAGATATCAGTAGAGCCGAGCCGATCTTACTCATATTCTAAGAGCTGCTGGGGCCGAAAGAGAAGAACATATTAAAGCAAAACTGAGCGTGGATCTGACCTTTAATATCATGTAGTCTAGGCAAGAAAAAGCCTCTGCCACTTCTAGTCCTGTCCTCCATCTTTTTATTTTATAGAACTGAGTTTTTTAAAGTGGGAGCATTTACCACAAGGGTGTAGTCAGAAGGAGGGATGGATGGATGGATGGATGGGTGGATGGATGGATTAATGGATGGATTATGGATGGATGATGGATGGATAGATGGATGGATGGATGGATGGATGGGTGGATGGATGGATAAATGGATGGATTGATGGATGGATTGATGGATGGATTGATGGATGGATGGATAAATGGATGGATTGGTTGATGGATTATGGATGGATCGATAAATGAATGTATAAATGGATGGGTAAATGGATGGATGGATGGACCAATAAATGGATGGATGGATACATGGATGGATGGATGGACCGATAAATGGATGGATGTATACATAGATGGATGGATCAATGGATTGATAGTTGTTGAATGTAATGGTTGAATAAGAAGAGAGGCAAATGGAAAATGACTAAAGGCTGTTTACAAAAATGGACATATAATGAAATGAATGAAAAACAAGATCATCGATTGTTGATAAAAACTAAGGATATATTTGAAGAAGTGCTAGGAGACCAAAGCTGGACTGTTGACAACATGTGAACAAATGGTTACGATAAAAAGCTCATCTATTCTGTGCTTAAAGAAACAATCAAAAACTTGCCTCTATCACTGTTTTTAAACGGTTTGTCTCAAAAAAAGAACGAGGATTTGAGATTATTTCACACAGATCTCTGACTCCTCTGTGGTCTTTGGTTAGCCTTTATGAGGAATGCTGCTGAAGAGTGGAGCCACTGAGGCGAGAAAAGACAGCGAGCAAGTCGAGCGAGGTCCCTTCGGAAGGAGGATTAACATTACTGAGCTGCCTTCATGTGTGTTCACAGTCTTCTGTTATGTAATGTTACCAGTCTAAAGCTGCAGGACCGGTCACACTGCTTCTACAGCAGGTGAGCTGCATTCATTCACACAATGCTCTGACGCACAAATCAGACTGTTGAGTTTTCACTAACTGGATGTTTAAACTCTTCAGTCGTCATGGCATTTTACCAAGCGTTAGAAGAAGTGACGGCAGTTTATGTTCCATCTAAAGTCACACAAATGTTGCTCTTTTTAAAGAGAACTTCAAACACTAGCTGTCTCTTTAAGTCAAGCCAATAAGAATCCAAATAAATCCATAACTCCATTCATTCACTGAACTGTTTCCCAGCTCAAGCGTGATTATTCCACACTTCAGAGAAGGGGGGAAACACACAAACACACACACACACTGACAGAGATTTTCAGCTCTTTACTCCATTACAAACACATGTCCATCTTTCTAAAACGTCCTCTAAATATGAGGAACATAATGATCCACAGACTTTAGACTTCAGACCAGGTTTTAGGGGGTCTTAGGTGAAGTCGTTTTCTAAGTCCTCAAGATAGGAATGTGCCCGCTTTGTGTCTGATCACACCTCATTTTGAAACAGACACGCCTGGGTGCTGACAGGGATTCAAGTTCATTTTCTTTAAACAAGATAAACGTGGGGAGTAATAATGACAACTGAGTCAAAGGGGGAATATGAAGACACATGCGCTGCACACCAAGAGACTTTCTGCCCGGTGTTCGATAGGGCCCAAGATCTGTGAAAAGTATCAAAGCATCAAAAGACATGACAACCTTAAGTCCTGCTATGTTAAAAAGCGTATGTGGGGTTACAACACACATGTCAAACAAACAACACATAAAGGCAATATCTGATTATTTTTCATTACAATCTGTGTAAAGCTGTGACCACAAGGGGCTTGGTTAAACCATAGACTGTAATGGAGGAAGCCTGAGTGATGTCACCTGTCTGTTACTGCAACAGCTGCAGGTAATGCTAAGTTAACTGAACAGGCCTCTGATGCTCTGAACAAACTGAAGAAGTGATACGTGCGTCAATTAATTCATTTAAACTGAACTCTTCATAGCCAGTTTTAAAATATAAGACCAGATGGATGGGGTCGTCTGTGACTCTGACAGGGACATCGTTGACGCTGTGAAGTTTCTGTCAGCTCAGCATGACCTGTGTCATCCTACATGTCTGTTTCCCAGCCTCAGGTGACAGACGAGGAAGTCAATGTCACTCACAGCCTGCCATTCCCTTAAAGGAAGAATGTTCGACTTTTTGATGAAACCAAAACAAACTGCTCTTTGGCCACACCTCTTCTATTCTAAAGCCTCCGCTCTCCACATGAAGGAGTTATGGATTAGAACGCACCATAATTAAGCAACATTAAGCGCAAGCAGAAGACAAAATTGTCATTTGCTCTGGGCTCTTTAGTTAGCTCGTAGCTTCATTTTGAACATAACTTGACACAGAATGAGCGTGATCTAAAAACTCTTACTAACATCCAAATAATCAGTGAGTATGTTCTTCTTCTTCTTCTCTCTAGTTCTTGACTAAAACAGCTTTTATACACAAGGGGAGGAGCCGGCCGTCCCGTCCATGTAAACACGGCTCTGACAACAACACAGCCAGCGGGACTCGAGCTTCTCCCTCATTGTAGACAGTCAGGACTCAGAGACACATTTACACAGGACAGACTTTATGATTTATTTATGTGTTAAATTTGGCACATTCTGCCTTTAACTCAGACACCATTTTTCTACCAATTGGAATCCAATTATTATCTGACTCATACAGGAGCACTTTGAATTGCCTTGTTGCTGAAATGTGCTACATAAATAAACTTGCCTTACATACAAAAATACATGATACAAAACAATATGATGCTATAAGGAACGAAACCCCAAACCCTCAGAGTCCTCAGATGACATCAGTAGCAGAAGCGTGAGCGAGCTGAGCTTCACGAATGAAAATCAATTAACGGGAAGCAGGACGAGCCTTTCATTTCACAGAATCAGACATGTTCCCTCCTGGTGTGAAAATGCCAGGGATTTTCTTCTTCTCTGCCTCCTAACAGCAGCAGAGGAAAGCCGGCTTTATGATACCACGATTCACTGGCAGCCTAATGAGAGCCACAGCCCTAAGCTGTTTATGTGGCATAAAGGCTGCTTCTATTAGCGCTGCTGTCAGACGAGGGGAGCTGCTGGGGCGGTGGGGTGGCAGCGCGGCAACAGTTCAGCTCATAACAGTTTATATTTGACTAACGGGACTAGAGGTGGTCTGCTGGCAGCGCGGAGAGGCCCAGACAGGAGGCAGAACCAGCCGATCTGCTGCCAACCTCCACGCTGACCGGGAGAACACGAGGATGCTTAGTGAACGTAATTAGACACAAGGGGGTTTGTAACAGAGGGAGATGATCACAGGAGGTCTGCTTACCCAGTATTTAATGTCATAATGAGCATGCAAACACACACCAGCACAATCACACGGCTAATTAGTGTTTGGTGTTACTTTATTATACTCGTTATGTAAAGTTTACAGACGACCTGATGGGTCCAGGAATCTTCAAACCTCACTCCCCAGCTGAATGAAAACAGAGAGTTCATGTCAAAAACAAAAGAACATGGCAGATTTAGAGTTCTATTTTATGAAGTTACATTCTTCAGGCCATTGTTGATTTTATTGGACAGCTGAATAGAGACAGGAAATGACAGGGAGGAGAGAGTGGGGGGAAGACATGCAGCAAAGGGCCGAGGTCAGATTCAAACCCACAGGCGTTGCAAGGACTATATCCTCTGTACCTGGGGAATGAAGCTTAACCGCTAGGCTAAGTTTCACGGCGCCCCACGTTCCTTTTTATAACTTAATCAAAGTAGTATATTTTCGCCTTAGGGAGAACTGTTAACTTTAAATTAGGACTGGACCGATGTGACATTTTTTGGGGCCGATACCGATATTGGGGAGATAAAAAATTCAGAAACCGATATATCGGCCGATATCTTTCTTAGGTCTGTCTTCGATCTTAGTGATGGATAGACACATTTATTGGAATGATCCGTCAAGCAGGTATCAAACACGTGTGGAAAAGATTTATACTGAAGACAAGATGCTCACTTAACTGGAAAGTAACTGAGCACGTAGGTTCATCACCGCTCGACACTCTGGAGAGTGATGATGCTTGCGCCCTCTGCTGGTGACAGCCAGAAAGAGAACTGCAACAATAAAACTCAAACTAAATGCGATTTGACTGGTGAATAAATCCGCTAATATCAGCGAATATCTTTGATAAAATTAGCCGATACAATATAGTCACTTGGATGAGCTAATATCGGCCGCTGGTCAATAAATCGGTCGGGCTCTACTCTAAACCAATACAATAACTCCTTAATGCCCAAGACAGAGATGTTTTAAAGTGACATTTTGTGCTCAGCAATCGGCAGCGTGCGACTTGAGTCATGATAACAAAAAGTCATCAAGTAGTGTGTCTGCCCTTCATTTCCCTCTCAACACATCAATCCACATCCTGGCTTCTCTCCAAGTGCAAGGAAGCAAGGTGACAATCCCACAACAGAGACAAAGACAGATAGAGAGAGAGAGAGGGAGAGAGAGAGAGACAGAGAGAGAGAGAGACAGAGGGAGATAGACAGACAGAGACAGGAGAGAGATGGAGAGAGACAAAGAGAGAGAGAGACAGACAGAGAGAGAGAGGGAGAGAGAGAGAGACAGAGAGAGAGGGAGAGAGGGAGAGAGAGAGAGAGAGAGAGAGACAGAGAGAGAGGGAGAGAGGGACAGAGAGAGAGACAGAGAGAGAGAGAGACAGAGAGAGATAGACAGACAGAGACAGGAGAGAGATGGAGAGAGACAAAGAGAGAGAGAGACAGACAGAGAGAGAGAGGGAGAGAGAGAGAGACAGAGGGAGAGAGAGACAGAGGGAGATAGACAGACAGAGAGAGGAGAGAGAGGGAGAGAGACAGAGAGAGAGGGAGAGAGGGACAGAGAGAGAGACAGAGAGAGAGAGAGACAGAGAGAGATAGACAGACAGAGACAGGAGAGAGATGGAGAGAGACAAAGAGAGAGAGAGACAGACAGAGAGAGAGAGGGAGAGAGAGAGAGACAGAGGGAGAGAGAGACAGAGGGAGATAGACAGACAGAGAGAGGAGAGAGAGGGAGAGAGAGAGAGAGAGAGACAGAGAGAGAGACAGACAGGGAACACAGTCTGCTCTCTCCTGATACATCTCACAAATAGAGAATCACTGCAAACTCTGAAGGGTCATTTCAGGACAGAGCTCAGTGAATTTAAACTCCACCGCAGGTATAAAAAAATCACAACAACAACACAGACCTCTGCAGCACCAACTCTCCTCATAAGCAGCCGTGTTCTTTGAATCTCCTGGCTGGAATCAAACAAACCGTGTCTTTGTGTCGTAATCGTTTCACAGCAGGGCGGCTGGAAAGTGGACCTGTGATGTCGACGTCTGCCATAACAAGGTAGATTATGAAACTGTATCCCACACTGATGCAATGTTCCGATCAAACAATCCTCTCAGTGTTACACACAAACTGTACTGCAATGGGTTATGGTTCTCTGCGGTCTATTTGAAGGCCAGGTGGTGCTTGATTTCCTGTCTTTGAAACTTTAGTGGATAAAAACTGGGAGAGGAGAGAAGCCTGGCTGAACAAAAAGCATCCCGTCTTCATATCAATCGTCTTATTTTCTTATTGACAGGAGCTAATTTGTAGCTCTTACGTGTCATCATTAATAGGCACAGTATGTCAAATCCACCACCAGGGGGCTCAAAATCAAAACAATAACAAAGGATGACGTCGAGGCTGGCGGGGAATCATGGGAGTTCTCTCTGCATCCCTCCGCCCAGTGAAAACAAACTCTGTGTTGACTGTAGTCAAGACGACTGGGTGAAACCGACCTGAGGAAGAGACGAGCTAAAGTATCCGAGTATAATTTACATGAGGTTTTTATAACAGCTCACGCTTCCTTATGCAGCGACCCTTGACGTAACATCCGGTGTTACCTTGGCAACGATAAACATGTTGTGTCTGTCATGCCGGCTACCGCGACAAGACACGTCCCGTTACAAATATAAAATGACAGAATTCTCTGGCTGTGATAACTGTTTGAAATATTTGAGGTAATGTAAGTACTCAACAACAAAATATATATAACACTTCAACACACTCACTTTGTTCTGGTGAGTGGGGGAAGCTGCTCATGCTTGGCTTGGGACAGCAACATTTTCACTTTGTTTGACTGAGCTCTCTAAGCAGAAAACATATTTAGTAAATGTTTGACTTTCTTCCCGAGGATATTAAAGCTAGGACCCGACTGATTCATTTGGTTTACAGCCTGGAGAAAACAAGAAACATCTTAAGCCCTGATGCAAGCCCAAAAAAAAAAAAAAAGTTGTCATTTTGAGAGGCTAAAATATCACCAGAGGCCGGTGAACTTTGAGGATACCTTCAGATGGTTTAGGACTTCACTTGACTTTAAACTGGGTTTAATTAACTGGGAACAGCTGTTAATGCCTCTCAGAGGATAATGTAATTAAAGGACCTCGTGTAATTAAAGTTGTAATTCATTCCCCTGTCCTTGTGCAGCGACTTGTTTAAAGCAGGGAGACGAGTGCTAAAAAGACACAGGAGCTTTGTGTGTGTGTTTGTGTGTGTGTTTGTGTGTGCGTGTGTGTGTGGGTGTGAGAAGGCAGTAACAGAGCTCGGCGCTGCTGCTGCTGCTGCTTGACGATGTGGACTCACCTTGGCGTTGGCTTTGGTCTTGCTGCTGCTGCTGCTAACGTTGTTGTTGAGGCTGGAATTAGCATCTTCATGAACTCTGTCCAAAAGCCAGAGGAGGAACTCGAGTGCATCGTGCTGAGAGTTTCCCCGAAACTGAGAGCCGTACTTGGCCACGATGCTCTAAGAGGAGAAGAGAAGAGACATCGTGATTAATGTGACACTTGGGGAGGATTTCAGAAGTCGTTAAACACTGACATGGTTCGCCGACGAAATGAGGAGCTCGTCATTTAAAAAGTTAAGACTCAGAGGTTTCCCCTCAGGGGGCTCATTAGAGAGATTTAGAGAAGCTGGGACATCTCTCTCTCTCCCCGTCTAATCATCACTTTAAGTTATCTAAGAGCATCTGTGAGACATTATTTACCTGAGAAAAGATCAAGTTCAAAAACATATGTACAGTTCTGTCATATCTGAAAAGTCAAGTCTTCGTTGGAGAAAGTCTGTATCCCCTCACAAACACTGTGAAGTCCTCATGTGCAGTCTCTGTACAAATTAGAATAGGTGTTTTCAGACCGTCCCCCTTTTATATTGATTCCGCACTGCAGGAACAACAAACTATTTTAGTTCCTAGAGTAGATACCATGGTGGTGCGAATGCAGGTCGAGAAAAGCCCCCATGGTGTGAAGTTCTCAGGGAACTCCCCAGGGGACAGTCCACAACATTTGTGGGGTTTTCTTTATAAAATAATTTATTCAGAGTGCTATTTTGGCTTCATCAGTTAATGAAACGCAGCACATGAGTCCTGACATTTGCAATAGTTGTGCTGCTCAATAATATTCCAAGAATTCAAACACATTCATGCGCTGCACTACGAAGAGTGAGTCATACAAAGTAGACACAAAACCTGACAGGTCTAAGGAGGGAGAAAAAACAGGCAGACTGTCTAATTCAATTAGGACGAAGGGAGCTGCATGTTTACGAGTCCGACTGAGAAAGGACGACACTCAGTAGTAATGACTGCATTACCACTACGCTGGGCGGCTACTTGTCCGTCTCTGCGTCTCTGTGTGTGACTGACAGCATCCAAGCTCTGCTCAACACCTCATCAATAAGCAGCACGTTATACCTGCGCTGCCCCAGGACTAAATATAAACACACGCACACACACACACACACACACACTCTAGCGGACGGAGACAGCCCGCTAATGAGCTTCATCACTACGAGGAAGCACTGACATGAGAGGAGAGGAGAGGAGAGGAGAGGAGAGGGGAGGGGAGGGGAGGCGAGGGGAGGAGAGGAGAGGAGAGGAGAGGAGAGGGGAGGCGAGGGGAGGAGAGGAGAGGAGAGGAGAGGAGAGGAGAGGAGAGGAGAGGAGAGGAGAGGAGAGGAGAGGGGAGGAGGGTTTTTTGAATGACTGATGATTGGCTAGTCAAACTTGCCGAAAAAGGTAGGGTGCCAGTGGCCTCGTGGTTAGGTCGCGCCCCACATGTACAGAGGCCATATTGCTCTAAGCAGGAGTTTGAGACCGACATACAAACCTTCCGACTTTGTCTACTGTCCTCTAAAATAAAGGCTTAAAAAAATCCAAATAAATCATATTCTTTTAAAGTTGCGGTGATTTAACAAAATTGCAACTGCATTTTTTTTTATGTATTTAACCAGGAGGAACCTCATTGAGATTTAGATTCTCTGTAACAAGAGTGTCCTGTTGAAGACATGCAGCAGCATAATCAACAAGTTACAGATATAAAACACAGAGCCTGTGTCCTGAGTCACAGAGCAGAAAAGTCAACATTCAAAGCATCTGCAACCAGAAGCATCGTCCTCAAACACCTTCAATCTACTTTTTAAAAGATTTGAAGAGACACAGATCCTTCTGCAGGAGATTTCCAGGCCGCAGGAGCAGCGAACCTGAAACTTCTCTTCCCCATTTCAAGACGCTCTTTGGGACCAGATCACAAACATAAGCTTGCAGAGCGAAGACGGTGGCTTCCAGCACTTTTGACATGTAAACAATTACACAAGTATGAGGAAAGCAGGTTGAGTAAAGCTTTATAAATAAAGACACAACAATGATTTCGTCTATGAAAAGACAGCTGACTCGATCATACCATACACATGATGAGTCCGTGTCCTAGGGGTCGGGGTTGCCATTGGGATTGCTACCTAACAACTCCCTGGAGGGACTGATGATATTGAAACTTGAATCATAGTAAATGGTAAATCGACTTCAGTTTGTATTTCTCGTCTTCTGACCTCTCACAGCACTTTTGAAACGATGAAGCAGCGGGATCAACTTGAGGTTAAGTTTCACATCGAACATGTGGGACAACCCCCGACCACCTTCCGATTGAGAGACGACAAACTCTACCCCGTATCAGTATCCAAGCTCTTACAGGAAGGCACGGCAGCGTCTCTTCAAAATAAACCGACATCAAAATAAGAGAGGCAGAAAAAACACTAAATATTCAGACGGTAGTTTCCAATGCTGCCTGTTGACTGTTTTCTCCCTCTGTGAAATGCTGTGTGAGTGTGTGTGCGCACAGCCTGGAAAGAACTTTTAAAAAGGGACACATTTGTATTCCCAGGCATCAGTCCCGGTTTTTTAATTGAATTCTTTGTAAATGCAGAAATGAAAGCAGGAACACAAAGCACAGAGTTGCAGGAGAGAGACAGAGACAGGAACTGCAGGTTGGTTGAAATGTCAAGCTGCTGTGAACACACGGAGCAGTGTTTAAAGCTGACCTGAGCTGAAGTGTTTGTTGAGAAAACACTCGAGAGCGAGTCAAGGAGAGGATGAAGGTGGGCGTCAGGTTCAACTTTGAGGGAGTGCTAAGCTTTTTGTTTAGAACTATTGATCAGTCTGGACCACCGAGAGGTCTGACTCTCAGCACGCACCTGATTGGTTCTGACCTGATGATCAGACATCTGATCAGACATTAAGGAAACATGCTATGTTGAAGTGCTGGCTTCTCTGACAACAATGCAGCAGCCAGTATGTCCTCCTTCTGACTTTAGATTCTGCTCCTGAATGCTCTGGATTTGTTTGGACCAGAGAAGGTAGGTGGTTTTAAGGCGACCCCCACAAGGCCGTTTTGGACGCCCCTCAGTTTGTCAGATATGAGAGCAGTTATCAGGTCAACAGGTGTTGCAGCGATGGAAGCGGGCAAGAGAAGTGGTTCAGATAGAAGTGATTGTACCCGACCTAAAAAGCCTCTGCATGTTTCTAATAAGCTCCACGAGCAGAAACGTGCTCAAACTAGGATCAATATTGGAGATGCTTTTGAAAAATGGAGAGAGGTTAGAACACAGAAAGGTTTACAGACCCATGCAGAGCTGGATAAACACTGAAGCTTCAGAGTCCACCACATGGTGACCTGAGTGAGCATGGACTCTAGAGAGGAGGGGGGGAGGCAGCTCAGACAATGTTTTTAATTCATTTTTTGGTGTCAGGAACGGTGATGCATTTTTTTCAGAGGAACGGCATATTGTCAGTTTACAAGACAAACGAGATGCTACGTTTTCCATTTTCAGGTACCAAAGTTGTCGTGAAAACAAGTTCCCAATCTTCTTCTGAAATCGTTGTGGTGTAAACATGGCCTTCCAGCAAACAGGATGAAACTAAAATATGAAGGACTCCCTGCTCTTCCACAAACAAAACAAAGGAGCAGCCGTACATCTGTGCAGTCTCAACAGCAGGGGTCAGGACCTCTCAGTGGTGCCCCATGAGGGAGGGCCTGCACCCTCTTGCTTCACCTCACACCATTACCCTTCATGCCGCTCGCACATCCATCTTCTTCCTCTGTAAACAATGACGGATCAGAGTGCTGGCAGGGCGGGAATAAACTATAAACATACACCAAACTAAAATACCCTCCCCCGTCTCGGCCTAAAAAACCCATTTACAAGCCACACACCTCACCGCTGTCCCGCCTGAAGAACAGGTCTGGATGGATTTTTCACAGAATGATGACAGAGCATATGTAAGGCAAGAGGAAAAACTGCACGCTCTCTTCTTTTCAACACACCCTCAAAGTGCGGCTGGTGGGATGCTGGATAGAATCTGTCATTATGTTCTGAATCTGCAGGTTCATGTTTTTTTGCTCCCTGGAGTTCAGACCTGACGCGGGACAGTCATCACTTACAGCCCACTCTTGTTCCCAGAACGCTGTTTCATCAGCAGCACATGACCTCAGAGTTCTCTTTTTCCATTAACGTTTCTCTAAAGCGGGTTACACAGTACAAGATGATG
The DNA here is from genome assembly GCF_963930695.1 of Labrus bergylta. Classification (NCBI taxonomy): domain Eukaryota; kingdom Metazoa; phylum Chordata; class Actinopteri; order Labriformes; family Labridae; genus Labrus; species Labrus bergylta. Next base: position 32,690,121 of record NC_089195.1, read on the forward strand.
CAGGCTGATTTTTGGGAACAATTTCCCCCCCGAGGATTGGAGTCAGAGTCTCCATTCGTTGTTGCCCCACAAATTATTGAACGTTTGGGTAGAAAGTTGTAGGTAACAATTCTACAATTCACTTAGCAGACGCTTTTATCCAAAGCGATGTACATCAGAGAGTAAGAACAACACAAGCAAGGATCTAGAAAAAAGGGAACAATGTGAGTAAGAGCAAACGATCAGCTTTGCGTCTGATTGGACACACAGGTGCTGACAGGAAGTGACCAGAGGCAAAGCACAACATTGAGGGCAGTTCTTGAGAGCTCTAATCAGTATAGAAACCATCTTATAAGTCCTCGTTATCAAACAGAAACCATCGTCATTACCATCATCATCATCAATAATATGGAGACCATCATCATTAAGTTAGTAGGTATTCATGAAAGAGCTGGGTCTTTAGCTTTTTCTTAAAGGTGCAGAGGGACTCTGCAGATTGAATGGAGTTTGGAAGTTCATTCCACCACCGGGAGGCGATAGAGGAGAAGATAACAGTCAACATCTGGTCTGGTTTTGGGTAGCCTGGCGGTTGTGTTGAGGCTGTGGTCCTCGTTGGAGAAGCTCTGGGTTCAGGTCTGACCTCGGCCCTTTGTTGCATGTCAGCCCCCCCCCTCCCCCTCTCTTCCCAAAATGTCCCGTCTCTCTTCAGCTGTCCTATAAAGGCAAAGTGGCCCCATAAAAATATATACATCTTAAAAGAAAAGTCTGGTTTAGCTCAAGGTTTCTGCCTCTTAAAGGAAGTCTTTCCTATTCTTTGGAAACACATGCACACTCACCCCCTCTTTTATGGAGAGCTGCACCTGTCCTTCCTCTTCCTCCTCTTCCGAACATCCTTCCAAATCCAAGCTGCTGCCTCCTGACTCATCCACACTGGTTTCACCTCCAGATGAAGTCTTTTTTTTTAATCATAAATCTAAAGCCGAAATCTTGGAATCGGACCTAAAATTTCCTACGCAAAGGCTGAGAAGCTCAGAAAAAAAAATAACCCTTTGATAAAGGCGCCAGCGAGTCAAGACTGAACAAAGCCTTTACGTGTCTGCCGAGGTCCCCGGTGTGGGATTTACAGGCGATCAGGAAGAAAATAAGAAGGGATGAGATGTGATGGGAATAATCGCCTCTGAATGGTTTACAGCGCGGGGGAAAGGGCTCCCTGTGCTCGGCTGAAAGTGAGAAATTGATACTCTCAGCTGAAGCTGTAAATACACCTTCAGCGGGCTCTATCTGTCATGCTATCATTAGCTTACTCGCCATCCCACCATGAAGATAAAGCAGGAAAAAGTCAGGGCAGACTTTTCGATCGCAGCGGCCCGCCCTGCTTCGCTTAAGATTGATGTATTCCCACGGCTTCCTGCAGCCGTGTCGTACAGCACGGGGAACATAAATCACAGCAGGGTATAATAAACCTGATGGAAATGTTCTCATATTGTAGTGCTTACACAGACACTCTCCTTCTCGTGTTTCTTTATTGCCTCTTGTCACAGCCGTGTAGGTATAATGGAGTGCCCGTTCGCCGAGTCGTGAGAACACATGCTGCTTCCAAACAGCATATGGTGGCTCTGCATCGCTGCTCGTAAGAGGGTCTGGTTCTGTTGTGTTTATAAGTGTGAGGCGCGGTGTTTAACGCAGGAAGACTTCCTCGCTCACTCTTAAAGCTGAGACACAGATACTGCTAACGGTTATTCAAGTAGGCCTTCTTTTTTATAAAGTGTCCTAAGTGTCATGATTTGGTCTAAATTAAGTTTTTGGGGGTATCCCATAGACTGCTTTGGAGACTCATCGGCAGCAGCCATGGATTTCTGGGGCGGCTGTGGCTCAGTTTGTAGAGTCAGTTTTCTCTTAACCGGAAGGTCGAGGGATCGATCCTGCAGCTCCTGAAGCGACATGCCCGATGTGTCCTTGAGCAAGACACTTTACCACAAGTTGCTCCCACTGCTTTGTCAGCAGTGTATGAATGGGATTAGTTAATTCTGATGGTCACTTTACTCAGCAGTCTCTACCATCAGTGTGTGAATGTGTAGGTGTGACCTGCGGTGTAAAAGCACTTTGAGTATTCAGGAGACCAGAAAAGTGTTGTACAAGTTAGTAGTGGTCAAGTCCATTCTAAACGAGATCGAGACACACCCGAGACCAGAGTGCTCCGAGACGAAGACAAGACCAAGACTTTTAGGGATCAAGACTGAGACAAGACCAGGGGTGCATCCGAATTGTCCCTCCTATCCCCTTTCACTATCCACTTTACCTTAACCCCGGGGAAAACGTCATGAGGTTAAGGAAAGATGTTAGGAGTATTCATAAAGGACTGAGGGAAAGGCGATCTCGTTGCTCTGACAATCCGGTGTTGAGGTGTTCTTTTAAGAAGAGGTGTTTTCCTTCAAATCACAGTGATGGTGTAGAGAAACAGCCTGTCAGTGGTGGTCTTGACCGGTCTTGAATTGACAGTCAGACACTGAGACCGTCAGAAAGTGTTCTTGAGACCGGCTTTCAGACCAGGACCGATTTAGAGAACTACAACACCAGCACAAGCTCAAGTCCATTTACCATTCACCAGTGGTTTGAATATAACTTCTGGACACTGACACAGATTTTTGCACTTTTATATTTTTTTCATTTTTTCAACACCAGACGTTGCTGCTTGATTGATGAATGATCGTGTTATGTTACTAATTGTGTTATAAATGTTAATATATGTTAATACCCATGATTGAAATAAATAACACAAAAAAAGAAAAACAATATGAAGAAATACTTTTTTTTTTTTTTTCTATGCACTTTAATCTGCAAAACGTCTTCCCCATCTGCTTCACTGACAAACTGCAGCCATCAACCTGAAATAAGAGGCAGTCCCAGCGTGCAAACTCAGCACCACGTCCAGGTGGTGTGTGTGTGCGTGTGTGCGTGCGTGCGTGCGTGCGTGCGTGCGTGCGTGCGTGCGTGCGTGCGTGCGTGCGTGCGTGCGTGCGTGCGTGCGTGCGTGCGTGCGTGCGTGCGTGCGTGTTTCCACAAACAGTATAAATATCTTCAGAGTGAGAATGAGAGACAGAGAGCAGAGACGAGAGAAGACAAACAGACCATCAGTCCGGCTGTCCGGCTCGGCTGTCACACACCGCCTGCTCTCTCTCAAACAGGACTACTTCAAAACACACCAGGCTTCACCTTCTCCGGCCGAGCGGAGCCGCATCACGTCAAGCGGCTCCTCATCTCTCTGACTTCTAAAAGTATAGTGCCTGTGTTGTTAAAGAGCCTTTAAGTCAGGAGTGGAACGTGATTTAGAAAAAAAAGTGTTGTGGATTGTCGTGAAGTGAAACAATTAACTCCAGATTTCATCAACATGAAATGTGCCGTGAAGCCGTTCTGACAGAGCTGACCTTTGAATACAGAAACTCATTCATAAGCTCAGCTGTGTTTCGAACACTTTAGAAGAGATGTGCTAGATGTGAGGGAGCGTTCCTTGCTGTAGTAATGTGATGTAATATCTAGATAGAAATGGGACACATCCAATCTAATGTAGACACCAACCAACCAACGCTGATTTAAAAACGGCTGGACACACCACAAAAAGTAGGGCGACAATTGGAGCGACGATATCCTTTGTGTGTCAGGGCCTTATGGGAAATTAAAAACAAGAAATAATCCAGCATGGGGAACATGGTTAGTGCACGCGCCCCATGTATGGAGGCCTTGGTCCTCCAAGTGGGCGGCCCGGGTTTGAATCCCACCTGTGGCTCCTTTCCCGCACTCTCTCTCCCTGATTTCCAGCTCTATCCACTGTCCTATCTCTACATTAAAGACTTTATATGTGATTTGTTGATCCAGCAGGTGTCGCCCTTGAGCACCAGCATGAAACCAAAACAACTCGCGCTGCATTGTTCTGTTAGCATGCTAATGCTAGCGATCTTTATTCTGCTGGTATCTTCACACTGCATGTAAATTTACCTGAAATGAGCGTGATCTAGAAACACAGTTAAGCAGTGAGTACAGTATGTTATTCTTCTTTTCTCTAGTCCCTCAATTAAACAACTTTTATACACGAGGGGAGGAGTCAGCCGGCCGTCCTGGCGATGTAAACAAAGTGAAGATAGGACTCTGAAAACTCTGAAAACATCACAGACAGTGGGACTCGGGTGTTACACCCATTGTAGACAGTCATGACTCACAGAGTTATTTTCAGAGGATATACTTGATTTATATTATATTTAAGTGTGAAAAATCACAGATAAAGACTTTAAAAGCCCAAAAAGAAAACTTGAAAAAGAAATGATCTAGTACGTGGTGCTGCCTTTAGGACGACTGTTAGTGTTGCCGTGGAATCAAAACGTCTGACACCTAACCGTCCAGCGGAGATTTCAAGCATGAAAAATGACAATATAGGAAATTAGAAATACCGTATTGGTCAGAATATAAGACGGCCTTTTTCCCCATCGAAATAGGTCTGAAAAAGTCGGGTCGTCTTATATTCGGGGTCTAGTATTCAGAGCGCAGCTCTAATTGTTCGCCTGTCCCTTTAAATGTCAACACACATGACGCGCTCTGGGAGGAGCGATGACAGTGAGAGAGAACACAGCGGGGTGGAGGACGTGTGTGAGGAATAGGAGACATCGGAGGAGAAGTTTGGCAAGCTTTAGTTTAGTTTAGTTAAAAACGTTGCCTGTATTTTCTCTGTTATTTCAAAATGTTAAAAACATGTTGATAATATTGTTTGATTGTTAATCGATTTTAATGTTGAATCATACTGTACATAGTTCGCCCTTGTGAAACACTTTGTTTTGAAAAGTGCCGTAGGCCTATACCGATAAATACGGTATGTTAATTATTATTATAATTATTATTACAACAGGTGTTTCAGTCAATGTGTTTTTAATATTGTTATTTTCAAATAAAATGAAGTTCTTTAAAAAAAGTTCTTTACAAAAACAAGATCTGGTCTGCAAATCTTTTTTTTCTAAATATGAGTGTTGAAAAACGGGGGTCGTCTTATAATCAGGGGTCGTCTTATATTCGGACCAATACGGTATTCATGCCGATAGTCACGCTTGCTTTCTGGTCTGTTTCATAACCAACTGAAAGCTCCTCACAGGAGCGTCAAAGTCGAAGGACGTGCTGAACATTTTGAATCCTGACCTCCGTCTCTGCTGTCTGAAAACCTGAGGTCACTCTGGTCTACAGTCGGGACATTGTGACTCCTACTCACTCCTAATACCAAACCTAAAAAAACTGAAGAAAAGTTACAAAAAGTCCAGCGAGAGCCCTTATCTAAGAGAAAAGTGTGTTTTTTCCACTTCTTTGCAGGTCAGTGGCGGTCTTTTAGCGGCTCTAATAATGACCCGTTGTCAAAGTCATCCCTCGTCCCGATTACAGACTAGAAGAGGTTTTTTTATGAGGCTCACAGGAGGGGAGGAAAGGTTTGTTTACCAGAAATGTCTCTCCCTCCTACTCTCTCGCTCTCTCTCTCTCTCTCTCTCTGAGTGCTCGCCATCGGTGGTGTCTCAGCAGGGGGCCATCCTCCTTTTCCAGGCTGAGCGAACATGCTGCAGTAAACGCTTCATGGTTCATGGGAGGATGAGCAGACAGACACAAATCACTGCATCGATGTGATGGCGCGAGGAAAGAAAAGGAGAGTGTTTTTCTTTTTTTTTTTTTACAACTGAAGCCAACTATCATGAGAGGATTTAACACTAAATAGAGTAAAGAGGGAATTCTGGATGTAAACACAGAGGGGGGGGGGGGGCACATTAAGACATTAAGTTCAATGGCTCATAGTCAGTGCTTTCTTCCAGTACTGGGCCCCTGGTTTTAATTTGACAGGCCTGAGTGAGATTCACTGAGATGGAAAAACAATCTTCAACAAATGCGTCACCTTTAAAGTAAGAGACAAGCAGCCATATTGTTTTTTTTGGAACCCCTAACACCGAAACTTGGAAGTGAGGCACCCTTCTGGAGAAGAGCGAGGGGGGGGTTGCTAAACATGAACCGATCATGGCTTAACAGTCACCCCTTATGGCTGATCAATTAGATGATAAATAAGGCAGATTACCCAAAGCCGAAAAAGAAGCCAATGGGGAAGTGCAAAAAACTGCAGTTCCTAAAGCGTCCACTTGAGGCTGGCTGCAAAAGCGCAGGAAGCAGCCGACACCGACATGTTTACAGCGTGGTACAAAACAATGAATCTGGTATCAATAGCTAATTTCAGAATTTACTTTTGATTTTATTTGATTTTATTTCATTTCATGTTGTATGTATTCTTGTATGTTTCAAGAATTATGACAGGATGAACAAAATATGTGATGAAATATGACAACTTGTAATGTAGTAAAACAGCCTGCAATAAAGTATTAAAAAATAAATAAATAAATAAATAAAATAGCTAATTACCTACATTTTTTATTTAGCATATCTAGGGGCGGGGCTTAGTTGACTGACAGGTGGATGTGTTGGAGCTGTTAGCTTCTTTCGAAAGATCGAAAGTTAGGTTGAGACGATTTTTCCAATATGGTGACAGCCATCATTTGGCTTCATTAGGGCCTCTTTGGAAACGAATGGGTGACATCACTGAGACTACGTCCTTATTTATACAGTCTATGGTTTACCCTGAAGTTTCCCACACTATTAGAAAGTATAATGCATCCTCGAGAGATAAACCATGTAGAGGTCAAGAGGGATCACTCTCATCATCACTTAATTAACACTTTAACCAGGATCCAAAAAATTCAGAAACATCCTTTTACTTAAAAGGACTCCAAATTTCTCATTCTAGGACCATTCATTCATATCAAACACCCTTCAAGGTCTCGCCGTCCTTCATGATTTTTTGCTATCACAAACATTAATTATGTGCAGAGTCTGCAGAGGCTGAAGTTAGTGAAGCTGCAGAAGTCTAAAATGTGCTCTTGAAAGCTTACAATCATGAATGATCCATAACCCCATGACTGTTTCTTATTTTTTAAGATCAAAATAGCATCAAGCTCTTCATCTGCATTAATCACTACTTTTCCCCTCGAGCTTTTGGAACAGGCCGCTATCTCTCTCTCTCTAATACACATGGTTATTAATTCATGCTAACTTGCGGGTTTGGTTGAGGCTATACACCCAAAGTCACTATCATGAAAATCCACCTTCTCCATTATGAATGACACCCCCACTCTCCCTGTCTCTCCGTGTCTGTGTGATTGTGTGATTTGATTTGTGCACATGTTGCACGGCTCCCCTTCCCTACAACCTCCCTCAGGCTGCAGCGGGGCGGTTATCACTCAGTGAGCCCCCTCAGTAGAAAAAGAGGGGGGGAAGTGGGGGAGCCTGCAGCACTGGATCACAACAGTCATGAGTGAGTGCAAAACGTAAAAAGCTTTCAGTGTTTAAGTGAGTCACCACTTGTTGATCTATGGACACAACGAGGACATGCATTAATGTTTCAAACACATGACGGTGTCATTTGGACGTCTTGGGATATTTAAAGATTTGAATGGTTTAAGTAATAATGTTGTAAAAGTTGATATGCTGCGATACGATCTACATTGACGGCTTGGGGATAGAGCTTTCACACTTGCAGAAATCTCCTAAAAAACTCCTGATATTTCCAGGAGGAGCTGCATGTGTGAACGCGAACAGCCAAATTCTTCACTCTGACGTCACCTGGAGTTTCTCCTGACAGACCTCCTGGTATTTTGTCCCCGAGTGAGCTGATGTCTGAACACAGCAGGATATTCTCCAGAGAATTCACCTCTGGCCAATAGGAGGGGGGAGTGACCTTTACATCCTGTTACTGCTGCACAGTGCGTATGCTGTTCTCCACTCTTTAGTTGTGATTCCATTGGATTACACATAGCTTTGATATAAAGGCAAATATTCTCATTATAGCGTCATGTAGCGGACTCTGTTGCTACGTCCGATGTTTCCGCGTTGTTTTTTTTTACATCTTACCTCAGGAGACTCCCCCGCCCCCCCTCCCGTCTGACAGGGATAGTCTCCAGCTTTGAGGAGCATATGTGAACATCCAGGTCAGGAGAATCTCTGGAGCAGTCCTCCTGACATTATCGAGATGTTTTCAGGAGTACATGTGTGAGAACGACTTGTGAAAGGAATGCTCGACTCCTCAGCACTCCACAATCAGGGAATGCAGACAAACCACCTGATGGGTTGAACTGTTGGGCAGGTGAGTCACACACACACACACACACATTACCTCTAGCTTAACAAACAATAAAATGTTATAGCTGTGCAGCAAAGTGGGAGGGTGTGAAACACTGGAACATGACCTGCACGCCTTTAATCACACACAAGGTTGACCCTTGAACCGCACTCAATCATGTGCTCATGCTTCCATTCAGATATTTGTTTTGCCAATACAGACTGTGATAGTGGGTTATATACTGCCTACAGATCCTCCTGTAGTGCTCTCGACATACGCCTGCTGTTCTGTGTGTATAGAGCGGTGGCAGCCTGCAGGACTAGTTCACACTTAAGCTGAGGGAAATAAACTCTTCGGGGCTGGTAGCTGGGGAAATTCCAGGAGAAGAATGTGTACTAGTAATCTGGCCTGAAGGTAATGGACTCTCTTTATGCATTGCTGGAGTGGCCCACAGGGAGGGCCTGGGGCATGAATTTCCCCTTTGAGCCCCTATTGACCCCCTCTCTCTCTCTCAAGTGTGCAATATGCACCCTGTCTTCTCCGAGTCGGCATTGTGTGCAGCACCCACAGCAGCAGCAGACAACTCAAAGTAGCTTAATTTTATTTTGTCTGGAGACTCAGAGAGGTTTGCTGGGTGTCAATTATTTTGCGATCTAATTTAAAATACCCTAACCCTCCCCCCCATGGTTTTCTGTTTTATTCTACGCATAGTGCACATTCCCAGAGTTAGGGAGGCTAATGGAATAACCACAAACCAATTTACTGGGTTTAACTCTGTGGTTTCAGGGCCCCGGGGGATCTGAGGGGGCAATATGTGAATTGCCGGTGTGAACTAAACACATGACTATCAAGTGATTTTTACAGAAAAAGATGCAGTTGGTCTATGTTTCTCTAAAGTTGTGGTCATGTGTCGACCCTACATGAAAATGTTATAAAGGCATTATGACTTTTACTCCCCTGTGAAGTCATTTCTGATCATCTCTCAACGGCATGGAGGATGGAATACAGGAAATAACACAACAACTTAGTGATGTGTGGCAACTTATGAGAGAAACACCTGTGACTGTCTGTCCTCATTTAAAGCTCCATGTGTTCAACTTGAGTTGAGTCAATTGTGACACTCCTTGAGGACAAATTTCATCCTGCATTCATTTAAACAGTCTAAATGTATCACTCAGTATTTGCTGCAGAAATTGTAAAAAATTGTCACTTTGTTTGACACCCACCCTGACACCCGCCCATTTCTGCTTCCGTAGGTCTTAAATAGGCACTGGTAGTATTTCCGGTTTGTTTCATAACCAGATACAAACTCTTATCACAGGAGCTTTTAGTGGTTTCACTTTGAGTTTTCATGGCCCCTGGGGGGTCTGGGGCCCACTGAAAATGATTCTGGGAACCACATTTACGTCCTCACCCCACCAGTTGAGAACCAGTACTTTGATATTAAATAGTCCTACCTTTAACAACTAGCCTTCAATTGCTGCTAAGTTGCTCAAATAACAAAGATATTTGTTGATCAGACAAAAATGAACAGAAACTGCTCAGCGACATGGCAGCTGGACTTTGAGTGAAATAACTTCAGTCATAAAGGAATGCAACCAAATTAAAATACAATAGAAGCAATGCAACAATACAATTAAGCATCAACCTTGAGGGGTAAAAAAAAACACCCGTGTCTCTCTGTGTCCTCACCTTGAACTCCACAGACAGCTGCGGGATGTACTCCAGCGTCCACAGCGCTCGAACCAGCGACGCCAGCTGCTCGGTCACCTCTCCCCGGTTCGCCTGCCGCTCGTCGCCCCTCACAGCCTCCCCCCCCCCGTTCAGCCTCCTGCTGCCGTGCTGCTGGCTCACTATATCCGACTTGTACTGCTCCAGCCCGAGGTACTCCGCCAGCAGGTCCGTGTTGCTGAGGCACTGGACCACGGCGTTCATGAAGCAGGTGTTCCCGTGGTTCTTGAGCCCCAGCACCCCGGGGGTCTTGTCGCCGTAGCACCACGACAGCCTGTCCTTCACCGAGCCGTGGGAGGAGGACACCGTGGAGCTCTTCTTCACCGCGGCGCCCTCCCCCCGGTACACCTGCGGGCAGTCCGACGCGCTGCGCCCGAAGCCGCCGTCGTCGTCCTCCGGGTCCGGCGGCTCCGCGTCGCCAAAGTGAGCCAAAGTGCCCAAAGTTTTCAGGATCCTTCCCATGAAATTCCCAAAAGATCGCAGCGATTTCCTCCTGATGAACCTCCCCGTTTTGTGTTTCTTCCCTTTCCGCTTCGCCGTTTTGGGTTTCATGGCTTTCCTTACCTTGTTTTCCTTGCGGGTATCCATGTCTGGAAAAAGGAGCGAGAGGATCTGAAACAGGCAGTGGAGTCGCACCTGTCTGCCAGGCTGTCTACCCCTCCTCCTCCTCCTCCTCCTCTTCTTCCTCTCTCTTTCCCCTCCACAAACCTTCACCGTTCAAACGGCACCGACTCGGTGCCAATAAGGCACATGATCACTGGTAACGTTCCCTCGACATGGTTTCAATTCCCAGTACGCTATGGTCACCAGTCAGGCGCTCTCTCGCAACTACAGAGATGAGCCGGTTCCCTCCCTCCCTCCTTTCCTCCCTCCCTCAACATCACAGTTACACTTCCTCATCGGTGGATCGTGCGCTGCCGGGCTTTGACTCCCTCCCTCCTTCCCTCCCTTCATGCCTCCAGTGCCTACGGCGCAACAATGGACAACTTTCTATTTGGATCCAGTCTACTGCCCCCCCCCCCCGACATGCATGTCATTAACCTGGATTAGATAATAAGTAGTTTATCACAACACAAAGGTTGACACAAGGAGCAGGAAGTCCTCTCAGTCTCAACTCAACAGGTCATGTTTATTATTGGACAGTGAACAAGGAAGTTGTTGTGTCTTAAACTGCCCCCTATAGGAACAATTACACAACCACCTGTCTGACGTCACAAAAACAGGACTTATTATGTTTTCATGAAAATATAACTCGACCCCTGAAACTTTTGAATGGTGCATTATATTACTTGATTGTTCTGTTACAGCATGGAGTCTTTATGGCCGTACTAGTGACCGTGCAGTTAGTAAAATCATTAAATATTCAATGGTATCAAACTTCAGTACTACCAGCAGCAGCAATTAGCCGTATGTCGGTCAATGCGCTGACCCTATAGCCCACTATAACCTCTTAGCCTCTAATTCTACTGGTAGATTGTGTCATGTTAAAAGCTATAAGCAATCCATTTTCCACCATTATTACAGATTTATGATATCGACTCTGGGAGCAGCAATGTTTGTTTTTCCATCATTGAAGACTAGGTGTCAAAAATCTCTGTTCACACACTTAAAAAAAATGCAGAATCCGTTCTGAAAGTGTTCTGGTTTTTGTTTTTTTGGGTCAGTTAGTATTGACCAATCATGTATCAGAAGGGAAACAGGTCTGTGGCTTTGTCCAAATTTAGGGGCTGCATCCTTCAAAAGCTTCCTAAGTACGTCACAGTGTGGCGTTGAAGGCTGTCCCATTTCAAAGGCTCCTTCAGAATACATCCTCCTTTCCACCAAGGATCCATCCGATCCAACATATCCCAAGATTCATTGCGCACCATTGTAACGGTCTAAGTGAGTGACACGCCCCTCTGCGCACAAGTTGATGATTTTTCTGTGACATTTATCGTCTTGGTCTTGACTCGGTCTCGGAGCACTCTGGTCTCAGGTAAGTCTTGGTCCTGGTCTTAGGAGTTTTCTGCTTTGGCCCTGTGTTACTGTTTAAACTCATCTATGACACACCAGTATTTACTGACACATGTTCAGATTCTTATAAATAGTTCTGCTTTGCCCCTCTGACACACAGACATGCTGCTGCTACTGAGGTAGAGTTCATGTGCGACACTTTGTGGAGCTTTCTGGAGGCTCAGAATGGATGTGAGGGATCCACTCAGCCAGACACTAGATGAGCAGCTCCTGGTTTACAACACGGGGGGGAGATCCAGCATCTTTTACGGCTACATTCCCATTCTAATCATATGCAGCTTAATTTCACAGCTCAGCAGAACTAAAGATTGAATTTAGCGGGCCAGATGTGCTAATTTATTGAAACAGATAAGTTGGTGCACTCTCCAGTGTTTCTATTATTTACTCCGTTATTAAGAAGCATGCACACATGGTTCATTAGTGTAACAAAGAAATGACGTGTCAAAATGTGTTGTTTATGAAATGACCTGCACCTGCTCATAAGCAAGTTGGATGAAAGCTCAAATAAATAAATAATGATGCAGTGTTTTTCTGGCTCAGTTTTTTGCTGCAGGTTTTGCCATCCCACTTTCCTGGAGAAGCAGAGGGGGGGAGGTAATTCATAATTTAGAAAGCCATTTTGAACAATAATGGGGAGAATGGCCTCAGATAAGAGGCAGCAGCCAGAGAGGAGGGCTTTCTGCTTTACTCTACCTCTCCCTCTTTAACCAGAATCCTTCAGGGAGTAGCTGTTGATAGATTAGCTGACAGCGGGCCGCGCTTAGGCGGCAAAGAATCCCTCGCCTCCTCCACGTCTCTACAGAGCGAGGGAATCGTATCTGTTCCAGTTTAATGTACTGTATAAATGCAGCCTTGTCTTTACATATTCTTGTGGTTTTTCTTTATCTCTCTGCAGAAAGCCTGTAGTATGACATGAATCCTATTGTTGTAAAAAAGAAAAGTGAAGTGAAGGAGCGTAATGCGGGCACTTTGATGTGAAGCATACCTTTCTGCTGCCTTGAAGTGTCATTTTAAAATCCAAGCTCTGTGAATTCCCACCTAAATATAGCTCCTGAGGGGAATCTCCACTTAAGAGACTACACTGCTAAGAAATGTGTAATCTCTTCACTTTTACCTGAATCCTCTTTCTCTGAAGAAAAATGGATAAAAAAAATCGTTTATATGCTTTGCTTGATGAAACTATATTTATTTCCTTTAGTCAGAGTGTGATCCTGTCTTCACTTTGAATGTACTAGTGTTCAATTCTGATGAAAACCTTTTTAAGAGAGGAGGGATTCTGAAAGGGGGGAGTTTGGATACTATGAGTAATTTCTGGACTGGTGTTACATTAAGCAGAAGAAGGAGGGTGGGGGAACCTCCATCTGAATATGGCTCCGTCGGCGCTGGTGCTGATCAGGGTGCTGTTGTTGCAGCAGAGCTTGACGCTGGTGACGCTGCCGCCGTGAGCGACCCCGGCGTGGGTCACGTCCCCTTCCATGAAGTCCCACACCTTCACGATCTTTTCATCTCCACCTGTCACAAAAAAAAAAAGGAGAAGAAGAATGTGTCAGTGACTTGAGAGGAGTTTGGAGGTGAGGGATGCGCTGCGGTGTCAGCGGAGGAGATGAAAAAACAAAAGGCTCTGGAGAGATGAAACAAACTCATCTGAAGCTGTTTTCACACATGCACTCCTGACGTCTTTTGGAGTTACTTATTCATGTTTGTCCCTCACACCGGGTTTGCCCCGTCGGACCGGAGGTCTGAGTTGTCTCAGGCGGCAAGGAATGACGCAAAAGGATGATGCGGAAATCCAAGATGGCAGACAAAGCAGCAGAGGCCGACGTCAAGTGCTCGCACAAAGTGTTTGTGTGCTGAGAAGAAAAGCTCTGCACGTCCATCCTGTCTCTATGACAACAGTCTGTTTACAACGGCCGCTGTATGATCGACACTGCTCCGTTACTTTTTTACTCTTTGTTTTATATTTAAGATCGTTTATTTCCTGATCAGAAACGGAGCGAGGAAGATGTGGGTACAAGACACGATCTGTAGGAGGCAAAACTACGGGGAATATCATCATACATTTGGAAAAGAGCGCTGGGGGCTGAAGATTTTCATTTTGAAGCGCTCAAAGAGGCCGTACAAAAACAGCATAGCGCTCAGGCAAAAGACGATGGGCGCTGCGCTTTTTCTCCAGGTGACCGCCTGCTGCTGCGAACGCTCTCTCCTCATTAAAAACAATTGAAAAAAAGACGCTCAGAAGAAAACAGGATTCTTTTTTGTCGATATCAACGCTACATGTAATACAGCTTCAACGAATGTACTGGTGAGTAGAAAAGAGTAGGAAGCAGCTTTATAACCTGCATGACACATAAAATAAAAAACGTCATTTTCTCCGCCTGCTGCGTCCTTCTATCTGCTCATCCCGTCTGCACAAATCTGCCTTTTGTGTTCACACATGCAGCCGATCCTCTGCACATGTGTGAAAAAGCCAAGTGAGTAAAAAAATAAAATTAAACACTGAACAGTATTTAAAAAATAAACAATGTTTGTCACGCTCACATTCAGGTTATTAGAAACTCTCACAGTTCAGGTTGTAAAATAGATTTCATTATTTCTGGGTGAATTATATTGACAGGAAAATCACTAAAAGCAGCAAAGCAGCAGCAGATGTGCGTCATCGAGCATACCTGTCACAAAGTGTCTGCCGTCCTGGGAGATGTCTATTGCATTGATGGCGGCCCCCGACGGCGAGCCCGCCATGTTTCTGATGGTCTCGCCGTCACATACATCAAAGTAGGTTATCTGACGGGGGAAATGGACAAACAACAAACTATGAAGTGTGGCTGCGGTAAATCATCGCTCAGCATTGTTAACCGCTGAAAATATGAACACATTCAAGACTGAAGCATCTCAACAAAAGAAATGAGCATCATGAATGACCCCATGACATGTTTTGGAACCTTTTGCTTTTATCAGATAGAACAGCTGAGGCGAGACAGGAAATGCTTAAATATTAAATTCTTTGCTTTGTGAATTTCAGTTTCCCCTCTCCAACAGTTTGACATCGAGTGCTTTTGTTTTGAAGGAGGACAAACTTAAGTGTGGCGCTTTGTTTTTTTATGCGGCTCGTCAACAAACGGCTGATGTTGTCGCTGACGCTCGCTCGCCGCGCTCTCTGTCAGGACACGCTGTTACAGGTCGACCTCTGCATGCCTGTGCTGACTGTGGTAAGGCACTGCTTGGGTCAGGTGGTTATAGATATCAGTTTAACCTGACACAGGTTTGTCCACTGTGCTGGTTCCTCTCCGGGTAATAGAACATGATGGCAGTAACCATTAACCAGAGCGACAGCCCCCACTAGTGGTGGGCAGCTGCATTACAGCTTAAACACAACATTTGGACTGGCTTTGAACTGACTATTCATTCTGATGACATCTGGGGAGGGTGACAACATGAAGGCAGTTAATCAGCTAATCACACACATTCTGAGTTTGAACAGCATGTTGGCTTATAATTTAGATGATGCTAGGGCGCTGGTGGGGCAGCGGTTAGTCTTCCTAGCGGGCGGCCCAGGTTTGAATCCCGCCTGTCGCTCCTTTCCCACATCTCGGTCTCCACTCTCTCTCTCTCTCCCTGATTTCCGACTCTTTCC
The DNA here is from genome assembly GCF_963930695.1 of Labrus bergylta. Classification (NCBI taxonomy): domain Eukaryota; kingdom Metazoa; phylum Chordata; class Actinopteri; order Labriformes; family Labridae; genus Labrus; species Labrus bergylta. The sequence continues at coordinate 32,705,657 of NC_089195.1, forward strand.
ACCGTCCGATCTTTACATTAAAGGCCCAAAAAGCCCCAAAATAAATCTTAAAAAAATTAAAATTAAAAATAGATGATGCTGATGACATCATCTCTCACCGCTGTTGTTCTCTCACATCATCATAAACCTTATTATTTCCTATTTTGGTAACATGTGACCTCAAGCTCCCCTCGCTGCTGTCTGTCTTTTCTTACTCTGTTTGGGAATCAGTAGATCTGTGCTTTGATTCTATCAACCTCTCTCTCTCTCACACACACCTGTGTTTGCTGATCCAAATGAGATGTAATCATCCCCCGAGCTTTACGGCTGTCAAAGTATCGAGTCTCACAAAAAAAGCCAATTGTTAGTTGAAGTTATTTGTAGCGCCGCCAGCGGAAACATCACAGCGCCCTGAACACCAACAACAGGGCTTTCTTGTTATTTATATGACCAACTCGATCGTGTCTTTTAAAGTCGGGGTGCTGTAAACGGGGAGCCAGATGGATTTCATCATCAAAAGCAGTTTTTTTTTCATCCTGTGTGTATGAGTTTAACACCTCAGCGCTGATCTCAGTCCAGATGAACGCTCAAAAAGCCTTGGACGCTTTTGAAAACAGTAAAAGACTAAACAGAGCACGCTTCAACAACAATCAAGTGTTAAACTGAAATAACACCAAACTTAAAGATGTCATAACTACAGGAAAATGACTTTAATGTTACGACTGCAGAAAAAGTCAGCAAACGCACACAAATCACTAATTTAGGTGCTGAGTCGAAAAAAATCAGAAAGATTTACTTATTTATTTACTTTGTGCATAAAAGAACACAACGTTTCGAGCCTGTCCACCTCCAAAACGTTGTGTTCTTTTATGCACACAGTAAATAAATAAGTATATCTTTGGGAGCCATCATGTCGTGAGTCGTGACAAAACAACTTGACAAAGGTTAACTCTGATAATTCCCTCAATTAGATCAGATCATGTGCAGCAGTACATAAGCTGGATAATTGTAAAAGAGTTCACGCTACAGCCGGCTGATAAGAATAATCACGTTTAAGAAAAAGCCTCTGAAACAGGTTTTTTTCATTATTCTGCCTCTGAAGCATTAAAGGAGGGGAAATAACACAGACAGTAATCTAACACACACACATCAAATGCTGCTGTTAAAGAGGAACAAAAGGCTCATGTGGGGGGGGGGCGTTTGAAACTACAGTCTGAGTGAAACAGAGGGGCTTATTAAGATGGATTTGCTTGCTGACATCATTTCCACAAAATGACTTTGCAAAGCAGACTTTAGAAAAACACAACAGCTACAACCGGAGGAGTGGGGAATGATTCATTATGAAACACCAAAAAACAAAGTCTGGAAATCATTGAACTCAGCACCAAATCAGAGCAAGATATGTAAATGAATTCAGCTCAGAGTCAGCCGTGTCTCTGCTGTGTTAACCGACAGGAAGTAGAATCTTTTCCACCTTGGCAGGAGCAAACTGCTTGAAACACTCCTCCTTTCTCCCCGTCATCTTCCATTTTTGTGCTCCCTGCCAAAGTCACAACCTCTCTCCCCTTCTTCTTTATCTCGATTCAGCAGCTTATTAGAGACTCCCACCTGTGTGAGTCGTCTACAACCATCTGCGATCCCTCCACCACGGCCTTGGAAACTGGCCTACCGCCACGACATCGGCCACCAGGAAATTAATTACCTGTGTCAAGCAGGACTGAGTCCAAAGCGTCAGGCTAACTGTTGAACTGTAAAGGCCCTGACACACCAAGGAGGATACACAAATCCTGCCTTCATTGGCTTGAATATAAGAATTTTTTTTCCATTGAAACACACCTGAAACCATAGGCCTTATATTTGGGATCTAGACTTTCAAACTAAAGGCAGAAACTTAACAGTGGATGTCTCTCCCTCTGCAATCTCAGAACCCGTTGACCATCATCATCTGTATTATGCCTCGAGCAATGGAAGCCAATTTCTCAGTAACTCTGGTGAAGCCAGCAGTTAGCGTTAAACGACTTCCAGCCAGAACTTCCTTTTCAAAACCCTGAACACATTCTAGGTTTTTATGGAGAATAAAGATCACTCTGTCCCTCTCCCTCTCTCTCTGATTACACTCTGAGTGTGTGTCTGCAGGGTAGAGAATTTATTGATCTTAGATGGCCATAGTATATACATTATATAAAATACTGCATTGATAACTTTTGTCTTTAAGTTGGCATCATAAGTTGTCGGTGAGCTTGACCCACTTCTGAGCCACTTTGTTCTGGACGGTCACCGTGTCCAGACACTGAAGCTGTGAGTGACAGCTGGCCTTAGTCAAGGTGAGCATGTACTCTCACTATAGACAGATACAGATAAGAGGCTTCTGAAAAGTATCGCAATCGTGGGTGAAACTTTTAGTAACAAAGTTGTGTTGGCAACACTCAGGAGAGAAAGTGTGGTGGGACATGAAACCAATCGCCTCTTCTTCAAAGACACACTTTCAGTAAGCGTCATAAAGTCTCAACTAAATGCACCATCAACAAGCGTCATCTTCCTCACTCTTCCTCATTATTACAGCCTCTGCCTCATCCTTCACTCTTGTCTATGTTTTCTCTTCTTCTTTTCATCCGGGTGGTTTGCTCGCTGTGAATTTACTCCTCGCAGCACGCTGGGATGTGATGAAGGGGTGAGTAAGAGGAGAGGAGAGAGAGAGAGAGAGAGAGAGAGAGAGAGAGAGAGAGAGAGAGAGAGAGAGAGAGCAGAGTGTCGGTATTTGTTCTCCCAGACAGAGCGCCTGTGTCCTGGGATGAGCAGATGGTGGATCTGGCTGGCACTTGGGTGGTATAGGCACATCCGCAGGAAGGCACGAACACCACAGCACTCCCTATTTTTCCTGAATCCCTCCTTTTCTCTCTCTCTCTCTCTCTCTCGGCTCACTCAGCACATCCACAGCGCTGCATTAATCAGCACAACTTGTCCTTAGCGCTCAGCATGCAGCGGAGGAGACAGCATGGGTCTAGCGGGTAGGCCAGGTTCAAGGGTGTGTGGCATGAAGAGCACAATCAAGCAAACAAGCTTCTCATTCTTGCGCTTTTGAACTTCTGACCGCATGGAAACAAGTTCATCCCAGTTCATCAAATGACGCCTGAATAACAGACTCACAGGGCTGAGTGTTTTTTCACCACAGTGACTTGCACGATGGTTTCATTGTGTTGAGCAGAGAAAACAAATTACAAGCTTTTCAGACAAATCAGTGGACATGCAAGTGTGTATCTCTGTGCGAGTGTTCCCTTTCTCTACTGCACACTGAGGAGAGATTACAATAATAATAATAACAGCATAATGACACGTCTAGATGATGTTGACTATCGAGTGCCAGTCTCTTTGCACTCTGTGGGATTTTCCCGCCATTACTGTCTGTCTGACTTGTCACCCGCTGAAAATGTTTGGAGCATTATGAAACATGAAATGAGACAAAGAAGAATCTGAACAGCTGAAATCCTACGTTAAGCGAGAATGGTCAAACATTTCACTTTCAAAATGACAGAACGTGGCCCCCTCAGTTCCCAGAACCAGTACAGAGTGTTGTTAAGAGAAGAAGTGTTGCATCAGAGTGTTTACCATGAGGGGTGGGAATCACCAGAGGCCTCACGATACGATATTATTGTGATTTCAGAATGAGAATTGTGATACATATATGTTAGGATGAAGCTTTTTTTGACTGCATATTATGTCCACAAAATTAAACTGAATCAAGAACTGTTTTTTCAAGTAAGAAAACATCCTCAGTCTGTTCATCTCACTTCAGTGTTTTTGTTTCTACACGATGGGAGTCAAGCCCACAGACAGACCGAAACTGTGATCAAAGTAAAACTCTGGAAAAGGCTGCATGCGCCGAACTATCTGAACTGTTGGTGTTTCAGTCTAATCGAACTGGAACATGAATTTTTAATGATGCAACTTGTTCAAATTTAATTGTGTAACCCCTTAAGCAACCAAAAAAATAATTTGCTATTAAAGGCAGGGTTGGTAATTTTCTCCAGATCCACTTTTTAAGATTTCAGTAGAAATCGTCTTTAGGTCCTGACAGAAATGAATAACTCCTGTTCTCTGAAAAAGGTCTTGCTGCTCGTTCTCTACCCGTTGCGTGCACGAGCCCACACGCAAAGCGACGAGCTGAGGTCCGCTTCTGGACCAACGGCGATCGTGCATGTAAGTGTGGCTTTTGAGGGAGCACAGAGGGGAGGGGGTGTGTGCAGACGTAGCACTGAGGGAATCCTACTTTCAAAATCACGCTAGTTTTTGAAAATTAGCAACCTTGCCTTTAATATAATAAAAACATGGATACCTGGGGGTCATGAGATGATATAATATTGCCACGCAAAACATTGCGATACTGTGCTGTATCAAGTTTTTCCCCCACCTCTAGTTGCCATGACAACATCCCAACTTTTTTTCTTAAATGTGAGCTGGAATTTAATGCAAATAAGACATGTCATTTTCCAAAACCAATGACATCATGTCTTTGTGTTTTTTTGTTTTAATGTTGTCAAAATCATCATATTGTGTTTATTTGTACTTCACAGTATCCCAACTTTTTTGAACTAGGGTTGTACATTCTCTTGGTTCAAGTACCACAGTCGTACGATATAATGGTCGGGATAATAAGGAAAGTTATTATAATTAAGAAACCTACCAGTCCATCTCTGCCGCCAGTGATGATCTGGTATTCTTCGGGGTGGTAGCACACTGAACGAAACATGGTGTTGGCGAGCAACAGACGAAGACTCTTGAAGCGCCTGCAGCAGGAAATATTGAAGAGCGAGAATGAAGAGAAAGGAGGAGAGAGAAAGATGACTTATACCAGTATAGCTATGAAAAAATGACGTGTGCTTTTAAGTGGACATATTATCCCCCTTTTCCACCTTCTCAAACAGTCCCCCTGTGGTCTAAATGAAACATCTGTGCTGTGCTTTGGTCAAAATATAACATGAATCAAGCACCAGAGGAGGTTTGTGACCCTGTATAAACCAGCTCTCTCAGAACGCTCCGGTTTGGTGTGTGTGTCTCTTTAAATGCAATGAGCCCCATTCTGTAAAGTCACAATAAAACAGGTTGCCAATCTACATTCATAAAAGCTCTTACTCCTACTATGAGTAATAACACAAAAGAAGTAAATCCACACTACACTTGATGAATAGAGTCCGGAAGTCACTAATGCACAGACTTACTCATTGAAGAGAGAGGAGAGAGAGAGTAAAAAAAGGGACGACCACCGTAACAGTTTGTACAGGTTTACTCTCCTCTCTAAAGACGCTCATGGATTAAAAGACTCTAAGCTCTCCTCAAACTGGATTTCTTATTATTCCTACTGTACCAGTCAGGCACCAAAGAAAAGCTTAAGCTTTCCTCTCTCTCTCGCTCTCTCTGTCTCTCTCTCTGTCTCTCTCTCTCTCTCTCTCTCTCTCTCTCTCTCTCTCTCTCTCTCTCTCTCTGTGCATCATTCTGATTTTTCTACATCATGTTTTTCTTTAACCTTGTAGTTTAAATAAGTAATTCAGGCTTTGCATTTGTGGAAGGGATTTCATTCTACCATCATAAACTAACGTGAGATCCCCGTAATGGAGGTTCATGCAACACCTGTATTAAGGTGTTTTCACACATGCACAAAACTCCTGGAAATGTCCAGATTCTGTGGGTGAGTTGCATGCGGGAAAGCAAAACGGCTGCCAACCTGACTTTTCCCTGCCAGCACCTGTGTAGTAACATTTCCATCATGAGCAGATGTGTGAGCGCAGAAGGAGATGTTGAGGAAAATTCCCCCGTGAGCGAGTTGTGTGATTTTTGTGCTCTACTGATGACCCCTCGTTTAGGGACACATCAGAGTAAGAAACTCAGGAAGGTTTTCAGGAGCGGGCTGTCCTAACATTTTCTAAGAATCTTCGGGGGTGAATGTGTGTAAACAGCTTTAGGATTAAGACTCTGAGAGGATACAGACTGAGTGCTGTGTGTGTGTGTGTGTGTGTGTTGCTGTGTTTGGGTGTGCATATGGACTACTTACTCAATGTCCCAGATGACACAGGAGCCGTCCTCGCTGGCAGTGACACACACTTTGTCGTTGCTCTTGATTTTGATACATGTGACGGTGGCTTTGTGCTCTTTCATGGTGTCCAGCAGCTTATGGCCATGAGGCTGCAGCTCCCAAACACACACCTACGTACAACAACAGGTGAAGCCACACTCATACCAACACACAGGAAATCTGTTTTACACTAGAACAATCATATTTTGGTGTTTCAATGATTTGTATTTTCATAATATGTCTGAACATTGCACCTCGCTCTCAACAACTGTAAATCAGAGATTGATTATGTCTACTGACCCGCCCCTCTCCTCCTCCACTGACGATCCTCCTGCAGCTCCTGGTGCCTGCGATCGCTGTCACGCCCATTCTGTGCGCGTTGGGAATGAGGATCATGAGACGGCCACTTTCCGGAGCAAACAAACGAATCTTACCATCGTTCCATGCTAGCAGAGAAAAAATGTCAGTGATGAATATGTTGTTGTTTTTTTTGTGTCACTAAAAAGACCATACAGCACGTACAGTATGCACACATACTGATCCAAACACAGCTCAAGCTGAGAAACAAAAATGTAAACTTCTATGTAGTAACACAAATCTGTGTATCATTCATTTTTAAAATATTTAATGTAGAATCCAAAACTAGAAAATTACCCCCAAAAATGAATTTTGTTATTTATGTATTAGTTTGATACAAGAAATTTTGAACATGCTTGGATCAAAAATAGAAATTAAAAAACAGGCCACAGGCTGAATTTGTTTCTTAAAATCTAATTTGTCCTATAAGTGTGATCTGTTGTAGATAAGTGAATGATACACGGAGATAAGAAGCTGAAAAGCCTTTTTTTTCCCAGGTTTCTCTGATTCCCACCACTGATGATGCTGTGTCCGTCGACCATGAAGTCCACAGCATTGCAGGTCATGTTGGGTACGGTGATGCGCAGCAGCTCTTTGGGCTTGTGTATGTGCCACACCCTGATGTCCTCTGCGGCGCATGTTGCAAATAATTCAGATGTTCCACTACGAGAGGAAAAAAAAGAGAGAGAGCTCTGTAGTATTAAAGTCAAATACATTTACGATGTTTTTATTTTAAATGTATTTAAGCAGGAGAACCTTCTTGAGATTAAGAATAACTTGCTTTCAGTTTCAGGAGTTTAAACTTCATGGTAAACGAGGGATCCACAAAATGACATGACAGAGTTAGATTTAATGCCTTCTGCGATGGAAATAGGTCAAACCAGTTTTTTATAAACTTCTACAGGAGGACAGTAAAGAGGAGGACAGTGAATGTCGCCCTCTAGTGGAGAACAATGGGGTACTGAAGTCAGACGTTATAAGAGATGATTAGTATTGAAGCAGTCAGCTGAGACAGCCGGTAACTTACAAACATATGGCCACTTGATTAACAGGACTGGTGTGGCTGGTGGAAATGAGTTCAGCTTTAAAGTCGTCATAACTGAAGCTGTAAATCTGACCGGCCTCCGTCCCAGCAAAGAACTGCTGGCCCTCTCCTCTCAGAGCGATGGACGTCACCCCCTTTTCCAGCTGGACTTGCCTAATGTGGGAGAGGAGGAAAAAAAGCATCAAAAATACCGCTGACTGTTACTAATGTCTGCATCATAGTGTACCCTGGATGCAGAGGTAATAAGAAATATGAGTATTCTTAATGCGTTGTGAAGCTCACTTTAGAGTCTTGAAGTTAGTCCTGGAGCACAGAGAGAAGGTGCCTGATCCAGATCCTACCAGCAGGTCTCCAGACTTCAGTGCCCTTAGGACATTGACACCCTGCAGACATGAAGGCAAGTTTACAGAGTATTAAGATAAGACACCATAAATATAAGACGCAGAGGAATTAATTCATAGATATTCAGAGAACATGTGTTGCTCTCTTTGATTACAGCAGAACAAAATCTGGACAGACTGGGGGGCGTCTTGTTTGCCTGAGATAGATCCAGGAAGTAAAAGCCAAAAGTTTCCACATTTAATAAAATACAGATTCTGGATCCTATGAGTAAGGAAACATATCTACAAACAAGAAGAGAAACAGGATGAAGTACTTTATACAGAATCAAAGTGTCGACCTACCTGGCTGTATTTGGTTTTGAGCGGACCACAGTCTGCCATGAGCCTCTTTTCCAGGTTGATCTTCATGATGTCTCCACTGGTGGTGCCGCAGTAAATGAACTGGTCATCCTCTGAAATCTGTGGAGTTTTCAACAACAGTATTAACATTGCCTGTTGTTGTTTTGGGGGATTGACCAAAATGAACACATTGAGGGTCCGCAAACATCTGCATGTAATGTTCATCCTCTTTGAGCTGTGTTTGTCCTCTTAATGCATCAATGCTGCACTGCACTGCTTATTGACTTCAGGCAAATCTAACTCTTTATAAAACTCATGAATTTAAAATAGTATCATACCTCGACACAGTTGACAATCCTCCTCAGCTTGCCTGTCTGACACTCTGTGGGCCGGATTTTCCTGTTATGAACGTCCAGCTCCCAGACTCGCAATGTCTCACTGTCCAAAGAGAGAGCAGCGATATCAAAATGTTCTTTGAATGACAATAAGAAATGGCGTCGTCATTACTGAGAGGGCGCTAGAGAGACATCACATCTTTGGCAGTAGGTATGTATGAGCTATCCACTACACAGCTCCTACATTGCACCTTTTGTAGATTTGTGTTTTTTATTTTTATTTTTATTATTTTTTTTATTTTTATAATTCTATTTTATATATTGTAACAGCTTCTTATACTGTATTATTTAAGTTGTTGCTAGTTTTGCTTTATTTCCCTGTTAACTGTTTAGCACCAATACACCAAGCCAAATTCCTTGTATGTGTAAATGTACTTAGCAATAAAACCTGATTCTGATTCTGATGAGGAGGGGGCGGGGCAACTACAATGTATGAATAGATATCTTGTGACTTTGTAGACAAGCAGAGGAGGCGTGTTTACCTCCCAGCAGAAACAAACACATTGTCATTAGTGTTTGAGAAGTGCACCGTGAGGCAGTCACCAGCGCTCTGAGCTGACGCTGGGCTCCCACAGATGGCCTGCTTGGCCTCGATATTCCACACCACAATTCTGAAAACACAGTAAAGTCACATTTTCAACTCTTACCGACACTTTGTGTTTTTGAAAGCTTGCTGTTCTGATTAAGTAAAAGCGGAATTAAATTGGCCGAAAAGTGTGTCGTTCGGCTTACCTGCCGTCATCCTGACCTCCGAGGGACACCAGGTATTTGTCATGTGGAGAGAAGGACAGCGCTTCTATTTTGGAGTTGTGGAGCACCATCTGGGTGTACTCCCTCCGCTGAGCAAAGTCCCAGATTATAATCGGAGCCTTGGGAAAATATTTGTTGTGTTGTAGTCAATATGTCAGGCTACATAAATGAGGAATATCTGTTTCACCATCCCAAACTTCTCAAGCAAATAAGACTTAAAAAAATAGCAGTAAGGCATGATAACTGTGGTTACCTTGAAGCCCATGAAGTTGACTTGTCCAGAGGCAATGTAAGATCCGCTTCTGGACACTGAAACACAGGATACATTGTTTGTGTGTCCTTGAAGAAATTCCTGCTTGTCATCTTTGATTCTCTTCAGGATGACTGTGCTGCCCAGCGGATAGATCAGGTGCTCTCTGTCCGGGTGGACTCTCAGGCCAGAAACCACATGACCTGATGAAACAAAGACCAACACACCACGAGATGATTAACATGTTGAATAGAGAAAGAAAGTTTATGATACAGTTTATAATCTAAATTAAGACATAACAACTTTCTCCTGTTCATGATCTAATCCAGGGCTGCACGGTGGTACAGTGGTTGGCACTGTTGCCTCACAGCACGGAAGGTCCTGGTTTGAATCCCTGTCGGACGGGGAGCCTCTCTGTGTGGAGTTAGAATGTTTTATAAAACATTCTAACTCCTTAAAACCCGCCTGTGCCTGTCGTTAGGTTGACTGAAAGTTAGGCTGAGACAGGATTTCCAGCACGGCGGCTGCTGCAGATGAGCCTGGGTGACGTCACTCAGGCTTCGTCCGTTAATATTTACAGTTTTTGGTTCTCTTGCTTTTGGTCTTGAGCACGGTGTCGTATTTTGTTTGAAATATTTAATCGCAAATTTAGTTATTTTCATGTTTGAAATTTAACTAGTAGACACGAAGTTCCGTAAAGTTAAAAACTTACCATTAAACCCAATAACAGACTCCAGCTGGAGCTGAGGCCACGGTTCAGACACGTTAGATGTTTCAAAAGTCATGACGGACAAAAACAAAGTAACCCGTCCTCTGTCGTTAAAAAGTTCAAATGAAGATTATTTCCTTCATCAAAAAAATAACTTTGCCATTAAAAAAAAACAACGAACGCTAAAGTAAATCCTCCGTTCAGGCCTGATCAACACAACAGACGTTACCTAGCAACGAGCTGGACTACCGTTCGACACTGTCCGTGGTGCCTTCAGGTGCTGTCGGAAATGTTTCGTGCCAAACAGTTGTTCACTTATAAATTAAAGGTTTCAAGCAAGTGTTGTTTTTAATTAAACCGTTTCACATACAACACAACATCAATCAATCAAACTTTATTTATATAGTGCCTTTCAGACAAATTAAATTAAATCAAAGTGCTTTACAAGAGTGCAGAAAAGTTATTGATAAAAAAAATTAGTTTATAAAATCATTGATAAAATCATTGAGACTAATGCACACCAATAAGAATTAAAAAAATATGTATAAAAAATAAAAAATAAAATATGATACATAAAAGCAATAAGATATTAAAATTAATACATAGGAGAAGAATATTTAAAATTGCAGTAGGATAAAAAAGACAATACAATAATGTTGTATTGTCTTTTTTATACAACATTACACATTTGATAAAGCTGGCTTCTGCTTGACGAGAGCTGACGTCAGCACTCGAGCACTTCCTGGTTAACGTTATCGTTGTTGATAGGCTATGGACGTGTGACTATCTGGCTTCAGTCAATCAATCCGTCAGAACTTTATTACAGCCTCAGGATCAAGATAAGACAACACAAAAGACATAAAATACAAAGCACAGTATAAAAACAGGCAACATAAATGCAATGCATGGTATAAATCATTAAATAAATAAAAACAACGCCTTCAGGTGATGCAGCTGTACTGTACCAGTGTTTCCATATGTGTAGTGCTGATGCTTGTCAAGGCCAGGATGATTTTATTTTGTGAGTTATTGAGCCTGCTAATAAATATAACTGTTGGTACAAAAGGGAGGACAAAATGTGTTATTAATAAAAATCATAACATCCAACCAGATTCACAATTCATCCGTCTAAGGAATGATCAGAAACCTTTGAAAATGATGATTCACAACGTTTATACGATTTGGGGGGAAATACATTATTATTATTGTTGTTATTATTATTAATTTAACTTAATGGTTAATTGATAGTAATGAAATTATCTTATATTTAATGTATCTTTGCATATGTTTATGTGTATACAGGCTATGTATTTATATTAAGATATCACATAGTTGTCAAATGATTTGTATGTTATATTCTTGTTGATTGTTTTGATCATTTTGCTGTGACAGTAACGATTTGTTACCACTCGTGCATCTCAAGCGTCTTGAGCTTGAACTTAACATGTACAAAAACATCATTTCACCTTTTCACTCCCTGAATACTCACAGACTGATTCAGTAGACTGTTTAAAAAAAGCAAGATTAGATCTTTTTTTTTAAATCAGACAACACTACTCAGTCGTATACAGGACAAGATAAGCATAGAAAAAGAGATACTGCTCGTCTACAGGGGGCGCCAAAATCAACACAAAGCAAAAAGATCTTTACTGGAGCTTTAACCAGTGTCGTACATTATGAAATAAAAAAGCTTTAAATGCAACAGCTGCTGTGTGAGGACAGTTTATTGGTGGCTTTAATATCATTACAATCAAAGACAGACCTTAAGCGCGTAGCTCGACGTTCAATTTAAATCCTGAACAGCACAACTTAAAATAAATGTCAGCACTTAGCTTGATTATGTCTCTCAAAGTTTAATGCCATGCTGTAACCCTGCTGTGGGCTTCACCGACATGTGATGTACTTATTTATTGATAGCAGGCCCCCATGTTTGTATAAAGTATCACAAAGAAAAATCTGTTAATTACATTTCTGCACAGCATACTGTTCATGTTAATGTTCACATCATGAAAAATGCAATGATTGTACTACAGGAAGTAAACGTACACAATACTTCCTGCAGTGAGTGTGGCGATGAGCACACAATGCTACTGACTCCTCTTTTAATCTTACAGCTGAATGTTTCATTCTAGAAAATCTGGTTGCAGTTTTGGGGCTTCTGGAGGGTCTACTCTGCTTTGGTTGAAACAGCACTTTTGGTTAGTAACCATTTTTAGAATCAATTACAAAGTCTGTGATATTTCAGCAGTTGAAACACTTCTGTCACAAAAAGCTTTTTCCTTTTTGATCAACAAATATTTATCAGACGACAAGAGGCTCGTTGCTAGCTGACTGAGAATCTCTGATAATTAGTGGATGAATAAAAAAACAAGCAACAAATAGAAATGTGAAAAAAAAAGCCTCAAAACAACATTTTAATGTCTTACAAATTGGTACATTTCAGCTCAAACTTTCATTAAGATTTCACTTCTTCAACAGCTGCTTGATTCTCAGAGGGCGCTTCAAAACTCGACGTGTCTTTGGCTGCGTCCATCGACATCTGCCTGTGCGCGTGCGACCTGCGGTGCCTGCTCAGAGAGTGGCTCCATGAAAACCTGCGGCCGCATGTGAGGCACAGGTAGGGTCTTTCTCCCGTGTGCGTCCGCTGGTGTTTCGTCAGCGACTTGTACCGAGTGAACGTCGCCCCGCACAAGTTGCAGATGTACTTCTCCGACTTGATGTGGACGTTCTGCTCGTGCTCTTTCATGTTGCCGAGCTGCGAGAAGCCCTTCCCGCACACGGGGCAAAGGTGCGGTTTCTCCCCCGAGTGGGTCAGCCCGTGAATGTTCATATCGTGACGCGAGTAAAACCCCTTGTCGCAGACGATGCACTTGTACGGCCGCTCCCCCGTGTGGCTCCTCATGTGTCTCTTGAGTCCCTCCGAGCGGGAGAAGCGGCTCTCGCACAGGCTGCATCTGAACGGTTTCTCCCCCGTGTGGGAGCGGAAGTGCCGACGCAGCTCCGACGCCTTGAAGAAGCACATCCCGCAGTCGGCGCAGCGGTGGGGTTTCTCCGGCTGCTCCTGGTGCGTCTTCTCGTGCGCTTTGCAGTGACCGGACTCGGAGAATCCTTTCCCGCAGACCGAGCAGGTGAAAGGTTTCTCTCCCGTGTGCATCCGCTTGTGACGCACCAGTTTGTTAAGTTTACTGAACGTCTTCATGCAGAACGAACACTGATGAGGCACCTTGGGTTTCTTGGAGTGTGTGCGCTTGTGCCTCTCTAACTTGGAAGGCCTGTTAAACACTTTCCCGCAGTCGGGACACGGGTGTTTGTTAGTCCGATTGTGGCAGCTCTGGTGTCGGATCAGCTTCTCCTGCTGCGTGAAACTCTTCTCGCAGTGCTCACACTGATGAACGGTCTTGGGCTCCCTCGTGTGGACCGGTTTGTGTCGCTCCAGCTTGGACGGCCTGTCGAACACCTTGCCGCAGACGGAGCAGGGGTGACACTTGTCCGCCGGGTTGCTCTCCGACTGCTTGGAGTTCTCGGCGGTGCCCGATGCATCGTCCGAATCTGAGTCTGAGATCACCTTGACGACGATTACTCCCGGACCTGAAGGACCAAAGAACACAACACGTATGCCTCTAAATACTTGATGCTTGAATGTTCACCGTAAAAATGTGGGAATGCAAAGACTCGTCGCTTACTAACCTTCATCTGAAGATGATGTTTTAGGGACAGATTCAGCGTCAGGGCCCATGGCTGCAACCTACAAACAGACACCACAGAAACAGAGCGACACAGAGGAAATGGAAAGTTTTCATCAGTATTGTGGAGCAAGTTTTCAGTGCTGGGCTAACATACTAGATTTCTTACAATTACCGTAAAATCCAGAATATAGGCCGAGCGGTATTTAAGACGGGCTGTGTTTTGGGGGTCTCTCAGACGGAAAACAAGTTCAAACTGTCTTACAATGTGCAGTCTCTCTGCAGCTGAGTTGCTCTTTTAGTACTATACATGTTTGCACTCCTACTAGCTACATTACGGTAGTTCAGCGCTCAGTGGACGGTGAGAGGTGTGAAGTAGGCTACCGACAGCACATTTAAAACACAGAGCCCAGTGATGCATTTTTTGGTACTATCGCCTGTTGAGAAAGATTGTATGGATAGGCTATAGGGTATAAATATGATATATTATCATGATGGTGAGCATGCGATAGGGGGTGGTGACCTTTATTTTGCGAAAGCCACACCAACAAATATTGTTTAGTGCTCTAACTGGTGCTATCTCAATGTGCAGGAAATACAAATGACATTTACAGCTGAGTGATTTTCTCTCTTCATCAGTCTAAAACCTCAAAACCACACAACAGACTCTAATTTTAATGTTTTCATTTTTAACATACAAGACAAGTAAAGGTTCATACTAGCCTACTAAGTTTCTGTTCTGTGGTAACCATGGATACCGACTGAGTAGCTAAGGTGCTTGGGGGAAAAAAAGAATAACTTTTGTCACTGTTATTGTGTTTATACTGTTATATATACGATCTTGTAGTTTGTGTTATGGAAAATATAAATTATAGGCTTTTCACTGCGGCATAACAAGGTTATTACGACCTTTCATGTTAGCTAACTAACGAACTAACTAATTAACTAACTAACTAACTAACTAACTACTTAATTAACTAACTAACTAACTAACTAACTAACTACTTAATTAACTAACTAACTAACTAACTAACTAACTACTTAATTAACTAACTAATTAACTAACTAACTAACTAACTACTTAATTAACTAACTAACTAACTAACTACTTAATTAACTAACTAATTAACTAATTAACTAACTAACTAACTAATTAACTAACTAACTAATTAACTAACTAATTAACTAACTAACTAACTACTTAATTAACTAACTAACTAACTAACTAACTAATTAACTAACTACCTAGGTAGCCTGCAAGCGAAACTTGTCTGTCTGCATACGGAATCATTGCCATGGTAACAGCAAGCTCAACCAATCACAGGCGTCTCTGTGGCACTCTATGATAGTGGGTAGTGTAGTTCTTTGTCTCGATATCGTGAATAAACTTTGATTTTCTCATAATAATGTTGACGTCATGCTAACTCGTGTCTCTTACAGGAGCACGTGACGATGTTTCACACGCTGGCAGGTCGTGGTCAGTCGACCCTGGATGGTAAACGACATTATGGATAATAATCAAATCTGCTATGGAGAAAATGAATGGGATTTTTTTTACTTCAGGGACCACACTGCTGAGCTAGTTTCAGTTAAATTGTTGAACTAGTTGAGTTGGTGGAGATAAGAAATAATCTGTTGTTGAGTTTAAAGTCACTATTTTCTGCTTTATAACTGTTGTAAAAAAAGAAGTAATATCACACTGCAGGTGGAGATGTTGTCAGCACTGCTCTCAGTACTTATATCCACTCTTTTATATTTTATTTTGAAGTTAAGTTTAAGCTTTCAGTTGTATTTAAATTGACACTTTATATTTAGGTTAAAATGTTTCGTCTACTTGCACTGTTGTCACTTTACTGCTCTGTGTGCCCCCCGGGGACAAATAAAGTTTTTTGAATTGAATTGAGTAAAACATCACTCCCTCTTCTGTGATTCTGCTTTAATATATTATCTTTTAAAAACGGATAGATGCTATTTATGTGCAGAAACATCTGTGTGGCTAACCTGTTTACACTGCATGTCAGCATCTTATTGTAGTAGAGCAGGATGAGCTCTAAACATTGTGTTAATGTTTTACTGATGTGTGTAGAAATGCAAAGTAACCAACGCTGATTCGTGAAACAACAACACAATGTTGATAATAAACTGTTAATGTGCATGACAATAAAGCTTAATATGTTTTGCTTCAAGAGAAACTCCAACAACAAACCAAAAAAAACAAACCCAGTGTGTGGATGAGTGTTTTTCTGGGACTCATGATGCACACAGACTGAACTAGCTGAAGGAAGCTAACCTCGCAAAGCTAACCCTGTTGTCGTGCTAAGCATGAAACGCCACACATTAAAAAGTAGAGCATGCAAAACTGAGTCCCACCTTTCTAGTGATCCTTAACAAAAGGCTGTCCCATTATCTCTGTCCGAAACGTTTACAATACACCACACACATGTCGTTAAAGGAGAGCTAGTAGCTGCAGCTTCTCAAGCTACTGCAGTGTGAGAAAAAACTAAACAGCTACATGCACGTCCCTTTCACGCTGCCTTCACGTACCCCTCGTAAATTCGGATGTTGGATTATTTCTGAAGAAAGCCGTATGAGACAACTTTATGAATTAATTGGAGCCTATATCTGCTACTTACTTGCTTTGTGTTAAGAGTCCAGTAGTCTAGCACAGTGGTTTCCAAAGTGAGGGGTTCAGAGAAACTGGGGGGGTCGATTCCTTCCAAAAATTATAAAAATACAAAGTGGTGTAAAATTGCATATTTTAACCTTTTGTGTTAAAAAAAAAAAAAACATACAAAAAAGTAGTTTCTTACAATAAGTTACGGTGTATGGGCTATTGTGTGGTATTTTAATGCCAGTGCCTATTGTGCTTGGGCGACTGTGCGCAACATTCAATGTTTTCACCACCTCCTGGGACAGTGGGGGTCCCCAGTCTGCAGCACCGTTATAGTGGGGGTCACGGGCTGCAAAGTTTGTGAACCACTGGTCTAGCCTTCCTTTTGTCTTCATCGACAGTTTTTTTTTTTTATTTAAAGAAAAAGGAGTCAACAAAAAGTCAAGGAGTCTGTTGTGTTATTATTTTTTAAAGCAATACTGTGCTAACTTCTGGATTGCCTCTGTAATCTTCTTGGTTTCACTCAAGAAGCTGGTGACAGAGGCAAGTGGATGTTTTTCATACAAGCCCACAGTGTATTTGAATACTGTTTTAAAAATGTTGTTGTGGTTTTCCCATGTCGAGTTGTGTTGTCTTTTAATGTGGTTGTGTTTGGCTGCTACCTTGGTCAGGTCTGGTAAAATAGATTTGGGACCTCCTGGTCAAAAAAAGGTCATGACCATAGTTACAGTAGTAAAGCCAAACGCACACACTGACGTACAACTTCAGACATAACTTGTGGTGTTCCACAAGGGTCTATTTTGGGCCCTCTGTTGTTTAAATCTGTTACACCTATCCTTATGTTTTTCCACCGGCTCCCCATTAGTTTCAGGATCCAATTTAAAGTTCTTGTTATTGTGTTTAGAGCCGTGCATGGTCAAGCTCCGGCTTATGTCACTGAGCATCTGAGGCCATATAACACCAGCAGGTCCCTGAGGTCCTCTGACCAGGCTCTGCTGGATTTTCCTTGCATGGGGCAAAAAACCAAAGGAGACTGGGCCTTTGAGGTTGTGGCACCACATCTTTGGAATTGTCTTCCCCCGGAACTGAGAGCATTGACCTCTGTGGACATTTTATAAAGCAGCTAAAGATCCATCTGTTCAGACTTGCCTTTGTTGGATCTGTCTGTATTTGATTTTGTGTGACTGTCGATTATCTCTGTTCAATTCTTTATTGCTAAGCCCTTTGTGACATCTGTTCTTGAAATGTGCTATATAAAATTTACTCACTTGAAGGTATTATGGACGTTGACATTGTTTCAGTAATTATGTTGAAAAAAAAGAAACAACACACAAGTAGACAAACATCAAGCACATTTTATGAGTTCACTTTTTATATTTTCAGTAGATCCAACAAAACTAAAACGCAGCAAAGTATTCATGAACTTGGGTACCAAAGGCAGTTTATTTTAGTCAATAGTACCTGGACTATCATCACAAGGCTGGACAGATGTATAAGAATAAAACATATGTTTCTACCCCAACACGTCTTATTAGGAAAGATTCATACAAATTGAATAATAGGGAAACCAACACAGATGAAGCAGATACATCAAAGAGATGTTACTGTTCTCCGAAAACTTTTATCCTTTTGCTGATTTTATGCTAAACAGACTTAAGTAGTGTTGTCTCCCCAGAGTATCACCCTGCTTCTTTATAACAGGCAAACATATAATTCACTATGAATCCTTGACTCGGATAATGTAAAAAAAATGCCTGTTTAGGCAGACACCTCGTCTGACTACTACCCTGCAGCAGCGTTTACAGGCATTAAAAATAACCACATAAAAATAATCAGTCTTCTCGCTGATGGTCTCTTACACCTTCTTAGGTCATAGAGAGGTATCAATAGTAATTTCAGTCTTTTTCATAACCAGCTGAAAACTCCTCACAGGAGCTTTAACGTGTAGAAAACATGCAAGTGACATCTCACTCAGTTGTTTGAAAATGATTAACAAAATAAGTATTTGAAATTCATATCGGCCTATGAACAAGTCCAACGAAACAGCAACCTTCAGCATTTTACAAAAGATGTAAATCACAACGCAGCTCTTTCATTTTTTGTTACAGAGAGAGAAAAGTGTGAGAAAGGGAAATTGAGTTCTGGATGCCCCACACTTCGAGTGCCTGGATCTTGAAATGTCCCTTGCAGAGTGGGATGCTCTTGAACGTGTCACAAGGGTCTGAGTATCCTCCCGTTAGGTCCTTCTCTAAGCAGAGTGCATGGCCACCATCACCACCTAAAAGAGGACACATGCATCAGCACATTATCTTAAGTCGGTCTGGTTTTTATGTTCTAAATATGTTGAACAGACATACCGATAAAAAGCTGACTGTCGCTGCCTGCAATGAACATGGAGGCTTCCAGTTCTTTGGGTCTCTTTGGCTCCTTGGCGGTCATGGGTTCCTCTGAAGGGGCAGTGCAGGGGATCGTCAGGTAACTGGGGTCCTGGGGGGTTCCAGCTGGACATGTCAGAGTTGTGTTGCCGGGGGTGGAGGTGACAGGGCACCACCCGGTATTGGGGACCTCAGGGGATGCGTCGTTGCCGGGCTGAACCTGCTGAGGAGGAGAAGCTCTCCTGGTCATAATGTTGACCACGGCCTGCTGGTAACGCTCCATGCTGGGACGAAGCTGAAGGAGAGAGAGTAGATTTCTTGTTGAGACCATAAACTGTATATTAAGATCCAGTCAAGTCCAAGGCAAAACTCAATTGAGGGCCCTACAACCAGCATGCAGCAGGGCAATTAGAGTGAATGCTGTCAGATGGGGGCCCCTTAGGGTGGTTTCCTACTGTCAGTGCAAAATTTGCACATTCTGGGTTGCTGTTTTGGTTTAAATTTTGTCGGTCCTCTGGAGCCCACTACTGGTCTGGGGCCCCAATCAGTTGCCTGCCTTGCCTGTTGACAAGCAACGCCTCTATGTCGGAAGTTGGTCCAAATTTGTTTTTGCGATGTATCTAGCAGCAAACCTGAGAGTGAAAGTTTAAAGTTTGATTCAAGACGAGGAAAGGAAGGAAATGTTTCTCACCGTGAAAACGAAACATTCCCCAGTTCCAAAGTATGTAAGTCCACCGGAGTCATGCTTTCTTCTTTCGATCATATCTGTTGGCAGGAAGGCCCCAAAGACCTGAGACATAAGAATGTAATCATACAATAAATTATTTGATGTTCTTGTCATATCATGGTAAACCTGAGAGCTGTTGACTCAAATCATCAGGGCCGAGTTGTTCAAAGAGTTGAACCTGGACAGGAATCATTCAGATTTAAAAAAAATCAACTTTTTATAAACAGGATCAGACAATCCATCCAGCATTTAGTTCCAATTCTGCTGAACAGCACTTTCTGTTTCAGGATTTGATCCTATCTGATGGCTTTATTCCTATTGGGTCGCTTTGAACATCTGGACCCGGAGGTATTCATGGCGTCTTTTAGTTTTACCTCTTCATCCACAGTTTTGATAATCAAGACCGCTGGTTCGTGTCCCTCCACATGTGAATAGAATCTGAATGAGAAAATAATCATTAATGTTTAAATGATATACCAACACTGGAATGTAAAACAGAATGAACATTAACTTTACATGAACTCCCCCCCCCCCTCCCTCTATAAAAGCATTGCCATATTAAATTACACCATGGGTTACAACATCAAGATATTTCTTTGACATAAACAGTTGTGACCTGCCAGTAAACTGTCAGTCACTTTGACATCTCCGTGAAAACATGTTGACAGTGACAACATATTACTCACCTCTGTTATGTAATTACACCTGAGAATGCTTTTTAATGCTGGTACATGGTTTGAGTATTCAGTGGCCCACAATGACCTGACCTCTTTTAGTAATGCATGTGATGATACGGCCATATCAAATAGGGGTTTTGGAAGAGGAAGAAACCAGGTTTTTTTAAAACAAAAATAATGCTTCCAAAGCCCTGACTGTATAAAAGATGGACGCGGTGTGAGTGAGGATACCCACTAGTTTCATAAAAGGTGCAAAACATGACAAATCCAGATAAACATCATATTTCAAGACTTTCAAACAGAGGAGTCATCAATTAAGGTCATATACATCCATTCTTACATATATACATCGAGATTTTAAAAGCAGAAAACAAGACATAAGAAAACATCTGCCCGGGAAAATATATATTTTTTACTTTGTATGTATCTTGAAATCAGATGTTCTTATTAATTTAGGTAGTGCATACTTTGTCCACATGGGGTGCCAAAATCCACATAAACTCAAAGTTCCTCACAGTTGCTTTAACTTGATATCCAACATTATATAATATTATATTACATAAACATGGACATAATCTCAGTGATGTCACCATGTGGTTTCTGAGGAGACTGTTTGAAGTCGTTGGAAATGCTGTCTTAACCCAACTTTTGATCAATGTAGAAACAGGGAAGCTTCCTTGCAAACCGCTACCAAGCAGCTGGTAGGAAAGCCAATCACGCCATGTATTATGTAAATGTATGCAAAACTTTTTTCTAAATCCATAATAAAAAAAAAATATGATATGACTTCAAGCGGGTGTGTTGTAGCTGTTTGCCAGGAGGCTTAAGGACCACTCAGCTCCCCCTCTGTCTCTGTTATTGACTGCAAGTTAGGTCGACACAACATTTCCAGTATGGCCGCCATCACCGTTGGGTTTTATAAAACCACTTCTGTAATCAATGGGTGACGTCCATATTGCATATAGTGTATGCTTTTTGGAGCCGGCCACTGCAGTTTTTTGCACTTATTTTTCTAACACAGGAGGTTACCGTTTGGTCTGAAGTAACAAATCTTCTGTTTTTTTTTTTTTGTTGTCTCCCAGAAAGTTTCTCAATGAGTTTCTGGGTCAGAGAAGTTTACTTACGAAGCCAGACTCCTTCCGTGTTCAGCCGTGCTAAACAGCCGAATGGGACTAAAGAGGGCGAAGCGCTCGGGTATCCAAGCCCAAACAACTCTCATCTCAGTCGCTGTCACAACGCTGGAGGTGATGTTGTTGAAATCCACTGACTCAACCGACTGCCTTTAGACACATAAAAAAACAGAAACAGTGAAAAAAAGAAAACAACTCAACCTGCTGTTTTTCTTCCTTTTCCTGCTTGAACTGACCTCTTCTGGTGTATGCTGACTCCTTTCTGCATGAGGGAGTCCTTGTTGGCGTTGAACAGGAGGTTGAGCTCTCTCCGCGTGGCCATGGGAACCATGAAGCCCCTCTTCAGGAGGTTCTCGGCCGTACAGTGTCGAGCTATGTTCTGCACAAAGCTCTTCATGTCTGTCCTGAAGTCCTCCACATCCGCCACCCGAGACGAGACGGACACTCTGTAGAGGCCGAGCAAAGCCAGCGCCACCCTACGAGAAGTGAGTGTGAGATTAATTCACTGTGATGCTTCAAAGTTCTACATTCAGATTTAAGGACTTGACAAACCTGTAGAGCACTTTGTAGCCCTCCAGTAGGTACACATCCAGCACTCTGATCGCATATGTGAACGGAAGGTCTGCGAATATCCACATTATCCAGTCGGAGTAAAACTCAAACAGGTTCTGGTGAGAGCTGGCGATCAGCTTCCGGATGCCTCTGCAACACTTGTTCGCGAGGTCGCCGAAGGTCATGCAGGAGGCCCGGTAGGTGAGGAAGGTCTGGTCGATGTAGCGCTTGTTGGGGTCTTGGTAGCAGATGAGGCGGGACACGCTGTGGAAACACTCGGCTTCGTCCTGGCTGAAGTGGAGGAGGAGGGAGACCAGCTCGGGTAGGATGGGGCAGAAGTTCATGTCCGGGAAGTATTTCCCGAGGCAGAGGAGGATTTTTTTGACGGCGTTCAGGCCGGCTTTGTTGAGACAGTATCTAAACAAAGAAAAGACACGTGTCCCGTTTACAAAACATTTTTTGTTTTCAGGCAGAAAAATGCTGCATAGCCTACATGTTATCATTATTTTCATACAATATAGAAATGTCCATGATACATGAACCAATTCATCCATCAATCTATCCGACTTTATTTGTATGACACAACTTAATAACAAATGTTTTCTCAAGACAGTTTACAAAAAGAGCAAGTCAAGGCTATACTCTTTGTTATATTATTCACAGAGATCCAACATGAAACTATTGTGAGCAAAGATTTATGTTTGGGCTTTTTAAACCGTTATTTCAGAGATTGGAGAGAGAAGCCGTTTTCACATATGCACTCTGGATAATATCTTAGTTAATTTCGGGAGGACTGCCAAGTTTTTCAGGAGATTTCAGAAGTGTGAAAGCCCTAATGGATTGTATAATGCTTGAACTAATGCAATTTCCATGCATGTAATCAACTGTTTCATTGCCAGTATGTTTTCCTCCACTCTCTTGTTGATAAGAGGGAATATCTGAAACTAATGGAAAGGCTGGAGAAGTCTTCTTTTAGGGCGCATTTAAAAGACCACTTGAGGGTTCATGCAGGGAAAATGAATAAAAGCAAATCAGCTTTTTTATTTTTTTAAGTACCTGGGTATTTCTCCGGCCTCCATGTATTCTGGCACAGGATGGGTGCTGATTTTCTGTTCTCCAAAGAGCTCCTTGGACAATTCATAGTAGACTTCTCTGTCTGGAGTGACTGTGCCGCTGAAAAAACAACATGGAGCCATTTTCAAGTCATCATTCAGGTCATCATTCAGGTCATATACATCCTAACCTATATACATCGGGTTTTTTTATGATATAAATGAATGAATTAAAAATGGGACTTACATGGAGTTGATGCTGTGGATGATGTGATAGTACGCTTTAGCCCGCAGCGTATGGGGCATTTCCCAGAATCCCTCCCGGCCCATGGTTTTCAGCTGCTGGTGATTGCTCTCTAGGATCTGTTGGTATCTTTTGGCAGCCTCGGGATCAATCTTCTCCCAGTCCACAAACTGCCCGTACTTCATCCCCGAGTTGGAGGTGATCTCCCAGTTGTCCGACTCAGAGATGGTGATCATGGACACGAGCTTCAGAGTGTCTTTAGTGCCTGGACAAAAACATTCATGCATACACTTCAGATTAATTTCCTGAACAGTGTAGATGTGGAAAAAATATAAAAAACCTTGTTTCAGTACCGTTGAGATCTCTTGATGGAGAGTGCTTTTTTGGTTTAGACCTGGACTTGGAGTTCGCCTTCTGCCTCAGTGGACTGGACAATGCAGAGTTTCCCAGCTCATGCACATAATTATGGTCCGATGTCTCAATACTGTAAAAAGATCTGCAGGGGAGCGGAAGATTTGGTCAAATCTACACATTCATTTTCAAATATCCCCCTGTCCCTATCCTTCTTCATGCATCATCCCCTGTCCCATTTTTCAAACCCGGCCGGTGCACTTTCTGCAGACGGCTGAACATCAGGAGTTTTGTTTTTCACAACATTTCTGCCTCTTCAAAGGAAGTTTTTTCTTGCCCCTGTAACTTTGTGAAATGCTCATGAGGGATCAACGTTGGGTCTTTGTAACATCATAGATGCTGCTTGTCAACAGGCAAGGCAGGCAACCGCTTTGGGCCCCCAGACCAGTAGGGGGCCCCAGAGGACGGACAAAATTTAAACCAAAGGAGTGACCCATAATGTGCAAATTTTGCAATGACAGTAGGAAACCTCCCTTAGGGGCCCCCATCTAACAGCATTCACTCTAATTGCCCTGCTGAACGCTGGTTGTAGGGCCCCAATTGATTTTTGCCTTGGGCCCCAATGGCCATTTGGCTTGACGGGATCTGTGCAAGCCAAATGGCCATATGTCTCAGTTCAGGGTTTAACCCCGCCTCTCTGGGATGTCTTTCCTGGACAGACAGAAATATTTGTTTTTGTGCCTTGCTGCTTTTGTGCCATATTTGTCATCTGCAAACTAATCAACACACTGCATCAGGGCCTCTAAGTGAGAGCTTCCTTTATTTGTCAAAATGTGCAACTACAGCAGGCTACTAAAGGGGACCAGGCCTTAAATTGGGATGGGCCTTTAAGTGAAGTTTTACGGTATATGTATTTAGAATTGATAATTAGTCTTCTGAATACGTTATGACTGTTTTTCTTTTTGTGTTCGTCATATTTGTTACTACTACCTACTCCAATGACAGGAGTCCTCGTTCCAGTTTTTCCACTCTATATGGAAGCTTATGTTTAATTAATAATTTAAAATTTCAAAATAAATTTCTTTGAAAAAAACATTTTTAATTTGAAAACACAGGCTTGTTGCTTTGCTTAGTCACAAACATCATTTGATTACAGATAAAACTGAACATTTCTTTGCACTGAAGGTGTCACATACCTGGAGCGTGGTCTTGTATAGGTTTCCTCCGCCTGAGTCTGCACACTGTACTTCTTACTGTCCTCTCGGCTGTAGTACGAGTGAGACCTCGGCCTGCTCCTGCTTCCTTTCAGAGATCCCAGATCTTCACCGGAGGAAGCGTGCATCGAAACTGAATTCATGTTCCCACAATTAGGAAACTCTGGCGATCTTGAAACTTGAAGCATCTCAAGTCTCATTCTTCTCCAGAGTGCAGCTTGTCTTTCAACGTGTCTCCTGTCACTGGCTGCACAGCTTCAGGATCAGGGCTTTATATAAGCCTGAGTGGGCTGGGCCCGCCTGAGGCTAGGTAGAGCGGTAGGGGTTTGTTTGTGCAGTTTTTCAGCCAATGAAAGTGAAGGAAATCACTGATAATGTTGTTTTCATTTCGTCAGTTCACAATAGCCCATTCTGGGAAGCAGAAAATCACAGACTAGAGATCAAAACTCACGTAAAACACGGAAAAACACCAACACTTTTAAAGAGGAGTGTCCTTCCAATAAGCCGCCTCTCTGCAGTGAGTTACAGTTATTAAACTGTAACATACATGAAATATATTCCATTACTGATGAATCATCTCCATCTACATTTGTATTTAAATAGGTAAATCTGGGGGACCGTTAGCCTAGCGGTCAATGTGCATGCCCCTTGTGTGGAGGCTAAAGTCCACCAAGCGGGTGTCCTGGGTTCGAATCTGACCTGTTGCTCCTTTCCTGCATGTCATTTCCCACTCTCTCTCTCTCTCTCCCTCCCCAATGTCCAACTCTATCCGCTGTCCTATCTCTAAATGAAGGCATAAAAAGCTCCAAAATAAACCTTTAAAAAAAAAAATGGGCAAACATATAAATCGATTCTTCAGAATGAGGTCAGGGCTATTTCTCTGAATCTGCTTCATGTGCCAAATGCCAAATGAGTCTATTCCGAGAAGTCTTCCAAAGGTTATTATTCCATACAACAGGTACGTGTTTTGATCCAAACACAACGGCTGTTTGGTTATGAAACATGAAATCGTGTACAAGTGCTCGTGTCATATGTGGGCTTCACATGTAATGCAGCTGAAAAACAAGCTCTTAAAGCCCTGTGAGAGGAGGAGGAGGAGGAGGGGGAGGAGGAGGAGGGGCGGCATCCTGTGGTTCCTTGGTGTCAATTTCCAAGGATGCTGGGGCAAAACATGTAATACGTGCACTTCTTGGTGTCGTGTAAGAAATGAAGGTAGTTAAACAGATACACAATTCAGACCTTTCCACAGTGGAAGAAAAAGAGACTGATCACATTTAAAAAGTCTAGTTTAGAAAAACAAAAGCAGGTCCCTAGAATTCATTCTGCACCATGAACCAAAATGCGTATGTGTGATTAAGGGAAACAGCTCTTGCAATTTATCACTTAGGGGAGACCAGGGGCGATTGTAACACACTCAATAGCACCACTTAAGGCCCTGATGCACCGAGGAGATTGTCGGAGAGTGTGAGCGGTCGTTGCCCCAGTTTTTG
Source organism: Labrus bergylta (assembly GCF_963930695.1). NCBI lineage: Eukaryota > Metazoa > Chordata > Actinopteri > Labriformes > Labridae > Labrus > Labrus bergylta. The sequence goes on from NC_089195.1 coordinate 32,731,995, forward strand.
CGATGTGTCCGGCTACGTCGCAACCCGTCGGCCTTGGTCGACAGTCTGTGAGCAGTCCAGCTCTCGACACAGGTTCATGTAGCTGTAGTATCCATGCTTTCACCCATTAGTGCGGTTTCTCCTTATTTGTCTCCTCCGCCTCTTCTTTTCTTTTTTCCACTAAAAGATCAAGAGCCGACAACGCCAGCGCCATTTTCAACTTTTTATCAGGCATTATTCTCCATTAGTAGGCTACCTATGATACGAGTGGTGAGCGACAGCGATGTGAAAATGGTCTTCTCGTATCATAACAATGAGCTACCGCCCCCTGCTGGCATGGAGAGTCATTTCCTCTCACTCGTGTGCAGAACGTACGTGGTGATTGGCTGGAGTCTCTGCGATGTGTTCAAGTGCAACTTTTTGGCCAAGACGTGAGGCGACGCCACAGACGGCCTTGGTCCCCACTTGTTCTCTGCCTGTCTGCTTGGTGTGTCAGGGCCTTAAGAATCAAGCTGATGACATCAGGTGTGTTGAAAAATACATTCTTTCACACTTTTCTTCCTAAGCGTGATGTCACATTGAATATGTGGTGCATTCTGACTATTGAAGGGTTCTGCATTTCCTTTTTTTAATCACCAGTTAGTGTTGCCGTTAAGTACAACATATCGGTTGAAATTGTAGTTTAATTGACTCGGAGTCATTATGAATAACCAACGTATCTTTTATCCACATGAATGTTAGCGTGCCAGACAAACATACTGAGACAATGACTTACGTACCAAGTCACATTTCTTTTACAATGATACTTACACTGAGTATTTGTTTAACACTAAAAATCCCTTAAAAAAACAACCTCCATCCTCTTTCATGTATGGCCTGTTACGACCTCCACCTCAGCGGCAAGGAAGTGTGGACAACAGGAACGCGAGAAATCCTTCCTGCATATTATCCCATATGCTCTTTTGTAAAGTGATAACAGTTGTTATGAATCGACACTATACAAATAATGATTGATTGATTGAGTTACGGTGGATGGAATATGTGAAAAGTGTTACTGTTGACCCCAGTCTCCCCTACTGTAAGTTTTTAATGGGAAATTTGGCTCCATGTGGGTTATAAAAAGTAAGCATGCAAGTGTTTTGACTATTATGACATAAGAACAATGCTAACTGGATTGTTATTCACTAATGACTAATCATTATAGCCTTTCTAGGAACGTCAAAAAAAAAAAACGCGACTCCAGCACCTCTCGCGTTGCCGTAGTGACGTCACACACAAACAAGAAACAGTTCGCTGGTGATTACTGCCGGATGGTTCAAACTACGTGGATTTTCTTCTTCGTAGCTCACTTTTATCACAATGTCTCAGGACCCCTGGTGAGTTATTTGATCAGAGGCTACAATTAATAACTCCTTCTGTGTTTTTAACTTCAGTTTATCACGTTATTAAACCTAAAAAGTCACATAATCTATCTGCATCCTGTTAGCTGCAGGGCTAGCTGTTAGCTAAAAACAAAGAGTCTAATATTCCTTTAAAACCTTTCTACAAATGAGTCTGTTCAGGTGTTATTCATTGTAGTGTAGCGGTTATGGATGAGGTCGAGGAGATTTATTCTGAGGCATCGTTTGTTGTGAACTTTGGGAGCAGGAAGGAGAAACGAAAGAGGAAAAGAGAGATGCTAAAGTGTCACATGATGGTTGTTAAGCTGAAGATCAACACACTGAAACATTTTAGAGAAGCTCATAGTGAACTTCAGCTCCAGGTCATTTTTACACACTTGATGATATATTTACCTGAAAACAAAGCTGTTCAGAGGTGGACACACTAAATACACACAACAGTTTTAATCAGAATATGAGTTTGTTTTGTGTCATTGTGTCTGAAAACTTCCTCATTCATCCCTCAGGTGACTTTTTAGACAATATTGTGTTTGTGAGTGTAAATACTGCTGGTCAAATATTACTCCAATACTGCCACATACTACAATACTTTTCAAAAGGTACAGGGAGGAGGGAGAGCTTTAAGAAAAACAAATAATAATTAAAATAATAATAATAATAATAATAATAATAATAATAATTAAAAATAAAATAATAATAATAATAAAAAAATAAAAAATTAAAAAAAAATAAAATAATAATTAATAATAATAATAATAATAATAATAATAATAATAAAAATAATAATAATACAAAAAAAATAATAATAAAAATAATAATTAATAATAATAAAATAAATATAATAACAATAATAATAATTGGGTTTACAAGTTTTGTATACACAGGTGTATGTTAATGTGTATTATATACAGTATATGTAAATTGTACATATAGTAGCCTATATCAAATTGTATATATAGATATAGATTGTATTAAATGTATAATTGTAAACATACTGTACCAAACTGTAAAGATATAAGGATTGTATACATATATAAAATGTAAATATAGTACATCAAATTGTACAAATAGATATGTGTATATATATATATATATATATATATATAGATATATGGATTGTATAAATATATAAATTATAAAGAAATCATAGTATATCAAGTTGTATGTATGTATGGAAAATCATTGGATTGTAAATATCAAATATAGTATCATAAATATTGTATATAGATAGATTGTATATATAGAGAAGGAACACAGGAAGTTAATTTAATTTAATAAATATTAATTATTGAGCTGTGGAAAAGGATTATATAAGTTTTATACTTCTTCCTACTCCTTTTCAGGCATTTCAATTGAATATGTGTAATTTGCTTTTTCTTTTTCTTTTTTTGTGAAATAATTTAAACATTATTGTAATTTTGTGCTTTTCATTTTGTTTTGTATTTTTGATATGTTTGATTTTATTTGATATGTCTGAAATGAATTTAATCGATCAATCAATCAAAACAATACTCGTCCTGAATTGTAAAGTGATGTATTCCTGATATGTAATTCATATTAGTGTACCTACATCCTGTAGACGACCTTCTTTCCAGGGCAGTTTTGGTCCTGCCCTGATAAAGATTGAAGGCCAACAAGTGCAGAGACTCTATTAATTAGCCTACGTCCGTGGTCCAGCTCTGATGCTTGCGACAGGGGTCAGCATGGGTCTTGACCGGCCTGCGGCTATGCAACTCTGTATTTAAAAAAACTGCATTCACCTGTGTGTTCTGACCTTCTCTATCAGAACCAACATGAACTATTTCAACAATTTTAAGTCCAGTTGCTCTCTGATTGGATTACACCACATGGTGCCGGTCTTTTGGTCTGTAGTGACCACTGCAGACCGGCAACACACCAACAAGACACAACACACAAGAGCTACAGTTTTGGACATGCTCTGACTTTGTTGCCTCTCCATCACAATTTGGTCGCTTACCTCTTTACCCATGGCCATTTCCCTGCTTCCAACACACCAACTTCAAGGACATATCCCGAACACTGACCGACAGGAACCACGGTAAAGAGATAATCAGTGTTTTTCACTCCACCTGTCAGTGGTCAAAAGGAAAAGGCTTATGGGGGTGTATGAAGATTTAATAAGTCTACTGTCTTCACTGTGCACATATCCAGGGACTGGTCATGGTTGTCTGCTGTGTTTCACACCACATAAATCCTGTTATTAAACATGAGTCTCTCTCTGTTGCTCAGCACTTTATCTGAGGTGGGCTGATTGTCCTGACTCAGTGACGTTAGGTGAATTATTGTGACACTTCTTTCCCATTCATCCATCTCTAGGTTACAGGACTATGATGCCACTTGTCGCTTGGCACAGGAAATTGCCGAAAACATCCATGAACGGAACAGGCAGCAGAGAACGGGGGGAAACCCAGCAAAGGTAAGGGGTTATAGCCACAAGGGAAAGGGGTTTTGGTGAAAATGTCGAGTCTCTCTAGTTATTTGTTTGTGTCAGTATCTTCACTACCTTCTTTTAAATCTACATCTACATTTTTATCCACCTCTTTTATCCAATTTTTGATAACTTTTTTGGATGTGTGCGATGTCAATAAAGGTTTTCTGTTCTGTCTTTTCCTGCAGATCAACATGACACTTCGGGCATCGCTGCAGAAGCTCAAACAAAATATCGGCCAGCTCAAAGATGGTGTGTTGCGAGCGTCGTCATCTCGCCGCATGTATCCTTATGCTCTGACACAGTGGAAGTCAGGACATGACGATGAGGGTTTTCCTTGTTGTAGTAGCAGCTTTTGTCCTGTAGAGGGCATTAGAGTGTTTTGGAAAGAGTCTGTCTGAACTGCCAAGTATAGGTAGAAACTTCACTGACTTAATTTCAGACCGAAGAAGTATAAATAATCAATATAGCACAGGGATGAACTCAGGACAGTTCACAAGTTGACACTCAATAATTTGTCTTAGTGTTCCCTGATAAAAGTTGCAAAGTGTGGGCTCAGTCAGCGCCATTATCAAACAATCTTTATTTGTACAGCACCAATTCAAAGATCCAACCTCGAGCAGAACAAGACTCATGTTGATCAGCCATCTTCTTCTTCTTATGTTAAAGTAAAGTTGACCTTTAGTTTGACCTTAACGCGGCCTCATCAGCATGCAGTCAGAAGCGGATAGGAGGCAGAACCTCATTGACGACCTGCTCACCAGAGACAGGCAGCTCAATGCCTCCTTCAAGGGAGACGTCACAGAGTCCGAGCCCTCCAGGTAAAACAGGGTCCCCCCGCCGGTCCTTAAAACAAATGTTGCATTCAAGGTCAACAATATCTTAAAATCACCTGATGTGTATTTGTTAGAGGTCTTACATTTTAGAAGGTACACAAGAGACATGTCGGAATACTTTGAACACTAACCAGAGACAGTGCTGCCGATTTGTTAAACCAGCTTTTATTATTTCTTGTTGATTTGCTCGATTCACAGAACATGCCACTTTTCATTCCTGGATTTTCCTCTCTCAGTCAAAGATTTATTAATTCTCTTTCCCCAATTAAAATAATGAAACCTCATCCTCTTGTCTTGTGCCCTTGGACCACAGAGGTCACGGGCTCTTTTCCCTCTGGTCTTTTGATGGTATGTCAGCAGTCACTGAAGTCTTTGTACATCCGTTTATGACCCATGTGCCGTGACCTCATCACGCGAGAGGAAGTCAGCCCGTCTGACATTCTGACAGGCCGCTCCACTTTGTCTCTTAATTCTTCTTCATTAGGAGAATCGCTGGTTTTGCACTGTTGATCACACATTTGGCACCTCCCGGAATGAACACACACACACACACACACACACACACACACACACACACACACACACACACACACACACACACACACACACACACACACACACACACACACACACACATTTGACTGTATGATGGTTAAGGCTGTCAAAATGTTTGATATTTTTGATTGCATGTTTTTTTTAATGGTTGAAATTATCAAAGTTTGAGAGAGAGAGAGAGAGAGAGAGAGAGAGAGAGAGAGAGAGCTCTCCAAATTGCTCAACACATTGTCAACATACTTGTGCAATTTAGAAAGTTTGAGTTTTATTGGCAACACAAACAAGACATTACCCGATACTGGATTCCTTGGAGATGTCATTTTGTTGCCATGGTATCGAAAGTTTAAAAATCATGTGTGTGCGTCCTGATGAACACGGGTGGAAGGTGTGACTCTTCAGTGTCCGACTCTCCACAGAGCAATTATTCCTCCACTCGTGGACTTAATCAAAGAGCTGGACGTCACAGCGTATATCCTCCTCATCGTCTGATTTTACGCCGATGTGACAGCTTTGACAACATAACAGCAGCATACAGTCATTACTCTGTGAAAAGTTTGACCCGGTGTTGGCCCCGCTGATATTTGCTTGGACAGGAGGAGGAAATGGGATCATGTTGTTACCTCCTCATGGGTTACTGTGTGTTTTATAAATCTTCATGTTCAATATGAACCCTCTAATGTGAATGTTTGGATTGTTTTTGTGCAGCTGGTTGTTTTTATCAGACGGTAAAAATGTGCCTGATGAGCAGGAAGACAGAAAAAAGGAAAGACACGAGAGGACTCAAGATGAAATCATAACTATAAAATGGAGCAGGAAAAGTTTAAAAAATAAGGAAAATAAATGTTTGGTGATCGAAATGTTCTTGAGAGAGACCCTAACCTGGTGGTATCTTACAATTAATCTGTCAATGCTGCTCATCAATAACGTTACTTTCCGATACCACTCTTCATTATTTGGTGTAAACTGTCTGGGGAGCATGTTAGAAATGGTTTGTTTCCTTAGTGAATCAACTAAAAGTCATTTTAAATTACAAATGTCTCCTTGAAACGTAAACTAAAAAATCTTTTGTGTGATGTCTTTATGTTTTCACCTTCAAAAAATCTAGCCGCAGCTTCTGAATCCAAACTTGTTCATTAGACTCTTCAACAGAAAACAAACAGTAGGCTATGATTAAGTGATGGTCTGCTGTTTTTGCTGACAGCAGCACTTATGGAAAGTTGTGCATTAAACAAAAGGGAATATCAACAGGAGCAACAATGAGCTCAACGTTCATTTTGGTACTGACCCATCATGTACTGGTACCAAAGAAAATACCAGTTCTCCGTACCCATCTCTACTGTTTAATGACATTGACCAACAGGTTAACATAGAGTGTGTATGCACATGGACGTAGTCTCTGTGACATCACCCATTGGTTACTCTGGAGGAATTTTGAGGCCCAATGATGGCGGTTGCCATATTGGAAAATGGTTTCCTTGCTTTCAGCCTTAGAAACAGACAAAGCAGTCGAGATGAGATGGGACACACGCCTCCTTGCATTGTTGCTTAGGGCCACGCCCCTAATTATGCATAACTCTTATCCTTCATGAAATCAAAGCCAATAAAGACATCAACTATTCTGACCAAATTCACTTTATGACCACCAGGCTGTAAACATGTTATTTCTGCTGTCAAAACGGACATTGTCATATTGGTGTGTATGCACGTTGTGGGGCTTTCAAAGCCAGCCTCAAGTGGACACTCAAGGAACTGCAGTTTATTTTTTTTGCACTTCTCTATTGCCTTAATTTTCCGCAAGTCGTGAAAAAAAAAAAAAAAAAAACTCAGCTCTGTCCAGTTTAGTATGTCGACTTTGTGGCCAAAGTTTTGAGGAGCCACTGAATTGGACAGCAGAGAGAAACCAATCAGAACTGTTAAACCATATTCGTCGAATTTCAAGAGCCGTTTTTTATTGATGCCTTGACAGACTGCCTCTCTGTGGTGTCTTTCACAAGCTTTGGTTTGGGGACTAAACTACTTAGCGCTGCTTTGCACAGGCTTTCATCTTTTTAAAGACCACACACCCAATTACATAAAAGGCCCTGTAAAAACGACTTTTTCTAATAAATTAGCTCAGCAAACTGTAATCATGTGGTCTGGGTTTTTTTTTTTTTTTTTTTTAAGTTTGCTCAGTGAGACCTAACTTTAATAGTGATATGTGGTGGGTCATTTGGATTTGTGGGAAGAACCCATTCCCACTGTGTGGTCTCTTAAGGACAGAATGTGGGAGGGGGGCGGATTGGCCATGCCTGGATAATCTAAGCCGCTCTTTTTTTTTTTTTTGTGAGAACTTTTGGGTAGAAGAAAAGGGAAAGAGGTTACAGAGGGGACTTTAATCTATCCCTGAAACAATACATTCTCAGCATCTCCATTTCAGACTTAAGCAAAAGAAGGACATGGCGCCTACATTTTGAAGGCTCAGCTCACCCCGTCACCCCTCATACCCCTCAGACCCACCTGTCCTCCTTTATTCACTAACCTCTCCTTTGTGTCTGATTGCTCTGGAAATAGTTGTAATTAGTTAAATCTCGCCTGTCCGAGTCATTCAGTCAGGGGCATGGGCGCTCGGGTTGCGATGGCGGCAGTCTAGTTCAAGAGATGTGCCTGACTGGTTTTGGCGCTCCCCACTGACTGGTTAATTGGATCTTCACACACTGGGCAACGGCACGGAGGAAGTGGAGGGGCTGGCACACGGTCTCCTAGTAATCAAACATGTCAGAGAGATTAGACCCCCGATGCCCCGTCTCACCTGCGTCTCTGATGGTATCAGCCTCAGCTTGGCCGCTCTGTGAGTGGTCTCACAATGCTCGACTTACCACCTCAGTAACAGCTTGAAGCAGTCATCGTCACACTGAGAGTCTGGCTGAGATTAAAGAAGTCGTATTTATTTCTCATGCAGGAATGAAGTTGACAGATTTACCTGTTCATGGTTAGCAAAAATTGCAAGAAAACTACTGCACTCGGTCTAAATTGCATGAATACACTGACATGCTGCTAACATATTTCTGCATTTTAGCCAGGAGTCTCATCTCTCCTGGCTCCTCTTGGGTCTGTTTGCAAGAGATGCAACTTTTGTGTCTTCATGAGACGGCAAAAGAACTCGAGATTTGTTAATTTTTGCATTGGCGACATTTCATTGCCGAAACGTTCACAATGGTTTTGTGCATTTTAGAGAAGTATGCATGAGTTTTTTGTTGTTGCAATTTTGGTAACTAAAGAAAGAAGTTCCTTCATTTTATAAAGTTAAGATATGGCAATGTCACTTTTTCCAATTTGCCCTCCGTGCATTGGACTTAAATTTGTATGCCCTGGTATCAAAACAGGTTTTTGTTTGATATTTTGTAGTATTGAATCTAAAACATTTCTCTTATGTGCTGAATTGGTGATTGACGGGAAAAGGGTCACTTGGTTTTACCCTCAGTCTCAGTGCACCGTTTCCCGAGTTGTCTTGAATACTTTGAAAGCCATGGTTCTGATTTTTCATTTTTTTTTTCATGTCTTGAATACACATTTTTTGATTTATTCCGGAAACAGTTAAGAAAGTTTATACTGTTATCATGATTTTGTTTTACAGATATACATTGATGGCTGAAGGTGCGGGAGGAAGTCGAGACGCAGCAAACCCCTGGCTGATCAACGAGACGGACGAGACCAGAGGGCTGGGCTTTGGAGAGATCAAACAGCATCAACAAAGAATCATTGAAGGTAAATACACATTAATGAGATTCTTTATATATTTTGCTTTTCTGACTTCGTGGTGGCAGCTGCCCTGTGGGACACCAAACAGACTGGTGAGGTTTTCAAAGTCACCTCTGACCTTTATTTAAATAACATTATGTTGAGTTGTCTTTCATGATTTTCTCTTGAAATTAGTATAAAGATACATTCATACACAGCAACAGTCCCTTAAGTGGTGCGCACTCGATCAAAGATTAATCATCATCCTGATTGTGGCTTTCCCACAATTAAAGGAGCGATATGTAACTCTGACATCTAGTGCTTAAAACGGGTACTGCAGTCCAAATTCTAAACATTGTAGAGAGCTGTCCCCCCCCGCCCCCTCCTCTCTAGAGTCGATGCTCACTCAGGTCACCATGTGGTGGACTCTGAAGCTTCAGTGTTTATCCAGCTCTGCATGGGTCTGTAAACCTTTCTGTGTTCTAACCTCTCTCCATTTTTCAAAAGCATCTCCAATATTGATCCTAGTTTGAGCACGTTTCTGCTCGTGGAGCTTATTAGAAACATGCAGAGGCTTTTTAGGTCGGGTACAATCACTTCTATCTGAACCACTTCCCTTGACTGCTTCCATCACTGCAACACCTGTTGACCTGATAACTGCTCTCATATCTGACAAACCGAGGGGCTTCCAAAACGGCCTTGTGGGGGTCGCCTTAAAAGCGCCTACCTTCTCTGGTCCAAACAAATCCAGAGCATTCAGGACCAGAATCTAAAGTTAGGAGGACATACTGGCCCCGCAGGGGGACTAATATGGACTAATATGCTGATTTATGCTAACATGTTGATTATTATAGTTCACCACTTTAAACTTTCCCTGATTGGTTCTGTCGTGACATGAACCTCTAGTCCACATCTGACACTAGACTGCTGTGTCTCCATTACGGCTCTGCTTATTGTCAAATGGGGATCAGAGATTCCTGCTTCGACAGTCAAAACCAAACCACATGGAGGTTTCTTGTCCCCCTTGGGATATCTGGTCGAGTTGGGTAATGTGGAGCTTCTGAACGTGCGGTCATAAGAAAATCCTGTGGTAAAGAGTGTCAAAACCTACAGAGGCCGAATCTGTTCTTTAGTTTACTATTTTTCTTTCCTCTCCTGTTCTTTACTTTTTTTTTCAGCCTCGCCGTTTCCTCCTCACTCTCGGCCTGCTGCACTTATAATAACAGGAGTGAGGCTGAGTGGGGTAAAGTACTGAATGACTCACATGTGGCACCCTGAGCTGCGAGCTGGACCCCAACAGCCTGTCATTCCCTTTTTACTGAATAGTTGCCTCATTAAATCACACATTCAGTAAACTGTTACAGCTTCCTTCTTCTTTCCAGACGGGATCGAAGGATTTCTTCATTGTTCGTCTTATAACTTGGCGTTATTGGACATACCACAGATTACTCTGCATATATGATACCCCTTTTTGATCTGTGTTGTCTCGGGCATTGCTTAATCCTGGAGCTCTCTTAGAGAATGTTTCCTTTTTTTGTCTGTGGCCACATTTACACGACAACGATTCTAGCTGGAAACCCGAACCTTTTGTTTTGTCTTTGCTTTTGTTTTAACAACAACTCCTTGTTGGGTGCAAGCTCTGAAAAACTGCACAGTTTTCCTTCGCCTTAAATTGGAAATATGCTGTTTTTCTGAAAACTGAGACTTCAGGCACATTCGGTTCCAGGTATTAGCCATGTGCGAGAAGTTCAGTTACAACCACAATGGTGGACCCCCAGGTTCTGTTTGTGCTGGTTGTTCCCAGTCAACATTCCCTGAAACGTACTCGCTTTGTAGTTCAGGGTCACTTGGAGTAGCATCTACACCTTGCCTGGTTCCAAGAGCCTGGGAAGTCACATGCACTCCCATTATAAAAAAGCTGTTTCTACAGCAGAATGTTCATAGAAAAGAAATGGGTCTGATTAGTAATTTTTTATAACAACGCATCCTTTTTGATTTTATGAATGATACGTGTTATCCATAGTTAGGTGCGTAGCTGACATGATTGACAGGTGGGCGTGATGTAACATTTTGTCAGGGGTCTTAAAACCCGCCTCAGCTCTCAGCCTGTCGTTAAAGTTAGACTGAGACAGGATTTCCAACATGGAGGCTGCTGCTGATGAGCCTCCAGAGCCCCCTGCAGGAACAGATGAGTGACGTCACTCAGGCTTCAAACATTCATATTTACAGTCTATGTGAACAACTCACGGCTCTGTAGAAGGAACATTATGTTTGCAAGTTCCTCTTGTTTTACAAGGAAGTCACACCGCCAACTACTGGCCTGGCATGTACACTACAGCGCTTCGAGTTGCTTTTTGCAGATCTGTGTGTTTTTCATCCGAATGCTGAACTTTTTAAAACCAAAAAAAAAACATTTCAGTTCAATTACGGTAAGTTAGCGTCCTTGCGCTCCAGCCTATAGTGAGGTTGTCAACATTTATATACTTTTTCGACACCTCTTGTTTTGGTATTGAAGATTTGTACTTGTATCCTATCGACATTTATGATTCTGGTATAGTGAGAAACTCTAGTTTATTATATTATTAATGTTTCTTTCCTCTCTCTTCACAGCTCAGGATGCGGGCTTGGACGCACTAGCCGCCGTCATCAGCCGGCAAAAGATGATGGGCCAGGAGATTGGCAACGAGCTGGATGAACAGAATGGTAGAGTTAAAAACTGGCATGTGTGTCCCGTACATGTTCGTCAGGAAAAAAAAATTCCAGACACATTACACACAGGGCAGTATAAAAGCAGACGCCCTCGCACGTCCACTGTCAGAGAAACTGACCTCACATTCAGGTCAGGACGTCTGTGACCTCTCTCTCTTTCTCTCTCTCTCTCTCTCTCTCTCTCTCCCTTTTTTTCTTACTTAAAAAAAACCCCAAAAACAATCTGAAGAGTTTTGGTTTCTGGAATCAGATCTGCTCAGAGATAATGGTGCTTTTTGGGTTATTTTGGGCCTCTCATCAGAGCATAAAAAGCTTTCATCACAGGTACAACACGCCCGGCGGAGCGGAGTACATTACCTCAGACTGGTGCTACTTGACACTCAGGACTTTGGGATGATCATCTCTCAACTGGGTGAACAATTAGATCCATTAATGCATCACTTTCACCAGCCCAAAGCAGTTAGCAGAGTGTCACCTTACAAAGAGGATGTACACATGTAGTCCTATCCTTTTTTAAATTAAATCAAGACCACTATTTCCAATGTTCACACTGAGGACACGTAAACATGTGTGTTAGCATCTTCTCTGACAAGCTTGGGAGAGAGATTCCCAGGTCAGAAACTGGAGAGTGGAGTGGATATTTTCGCCCACAGCGATCACTCAGGAGTGTTAAAGATGAACGACTCTGTGGAGAGGGGTTTGGTGTCTTTGTCAAAGACTTTTTGATCGGAGTGGGTTCATCTTCTGTTTTTGGGGAGCCCATTGTGAACATTTTTTCGCCATCCCTCTGCAAAGGCCTTTTGGTTTCTTTTTTTAGATTTATTTTTGGGCTTTTTGTGCCTTTAATTGAGAGATAGGACAGTGGATAGAGTCGGAAACCAGGGAGAGAGAGAGAGTGGGGAATGACATGCAGGAAAGGAGCCACCGATCTCATCCTAAACCGTCGATGTTGGCGGGGTCGTTGGCGTGTTGAATGAAGCAGCAGTGACCCCCCTAGTCCATTCAGGCGTCTCTGCTCGTCAACATAGTGGGAGAGAAACTGTGTATGTATGTGTTTCAATGTAGAAAGTCCAGTTAACACCAGTGCTTGTTTGCTTCAACTGCCATCGCACTAATCTCATGAAAACAAAGATGTTTCAGCAGGGAGCACAGCGCTGTGTGTGTGTGTGCATGTCTGACTGTGTGTGTATGTGAATCCCCCACTGTGCTGTGTTTCTGCATTACAAAACACAGCATGAATTCACAGACTTGAACACCAATATTACGCCGTCACAGAATCGATATGAACGTACAAAGACGTGATGACTGCTGAGCTTATTAACGGCATTTTTGCGCAAAAACAAAGCAGTCTGAAAAGGGCTACTGTCTCTCTCTCTCTCTCTCTCTCTCTCTCTCTCTCTCTCTCTCTCTCTCTCTCTCAGCAAAGGCAGATATTGTCTGTTTCTTCCCTGATGACCGTCTTGCAGTCAGAAAAAGAAGGCGTTTAAAGTATTCTGTAATATCCTGTCTGAACAGTTCTACCCAGACAAGTTCAGAAGTTGTATAACTGAGGGATCTTGGCGCGGAAAACAAACGACCTTCCCTTTCTGCTGGGAAGAGTTGTCAGATGTTTGGTGGACTCTGATGGGATAAGCAAAGAGAGAGGAAAAAAAAGAAATATGATTGTTGGATGCCGCTCTCCTGATACTGCTCTCTCTCTCTCTCTAAAGCTGCAACATGTCATTGTTTCCACTGATATGAACCTGATCGGCTGATGAGGGACATGTAAGGGAGCATTACACCAGTTTTCCTGCAGACGGCAAATCACTTTGGCCCGGGGAACAATGACTTCTTGTCACAACTTTTTGTGTTACCACCCAACATGAAACCTCAATGTTCATTTGATGCGAGCCAAAATCTCAACTTCTGCGACTTTAAATGATCTCTGCCACGTGTGAGTGTCGTGAAAACCTTGTGATTTTAAAATGAAAACTGAACAAATAAGATGAAAACCAGCACACCTTTTTTTTTTAGTAAGGAAGTCATTTTGTTTGGCATCACTGTTTGCTTTTTTAATGCTCAGTTTTGTACCCAGCATGCTCGTGTATTTATTACAACAAATATCTTGTTGCATACCGGTCCCTGTGTTCATGCGGTCGGCTGATAAATCAGAGAAATAGACTTTCCACATGGATCTTCCTCCACAATTTACGGCCCGAGCTTCAGCGTCATGTGGCCCGCTGACATCCGACGATGATTCACAGGGCCCTCTAGGGTTCTCGGGCCTACCTGTGTTTCTTTCCTTTGTGCTGCTCGCCTGTCTCTCAACACACTCCCTGTTCTCTGATTCCTCTTTACAACAGTCCTTTATTTTATAACCTACATGTTCCATTTCTCTGTGTCTCCTCTGAATCCTCTCTCGCTGAGTAATGGGAGATTCCCTCTTTTCTTACTCTCTGGCAGGGTGCGGGGAATGAGGATTCATCGTGCATGCAGATGTTGATTGTTACGCTACATACATGTGACTGTTCGTCCGCTATTTTTGGATTCTTGGGCGTTACATTACATCTACATTCAAAATGTGGTCTGCACGCGACGCCAGCGAGCGTCAGAGAAAAAATCAGCCTGAATCTATTTCCTCCTATTGGACTATCCTAACTGCCTGTGAGCGACGCAGCGCCTTGTTTGGAGTGTAGCTTTTACATGCTTGAGCTTTATATTTTGATACTAAAATCTGCAGATATGGGGAGCTCGTGGTGCAGTGGTTAGTGCGCGCACCACATGTATGGAGGCTGTAGCCCTCCAACTCTATCCACTGTCCTGTCTCTACATTAAATGCACAAAAAGCCAAAAAAAATAAACCTTTAAAATCTGCAGATATTCTACGCCATCATTTCTTAATTTGACCCAGTAAGTGGAATATGAAAAATAAAAAAATGTTTTCTGGGTAAGTACTTCTACTACTACTTCCAAGTATTTGATCTCAACCTAAAAAGTAATGGGCTAGTTCAATGTGTTTGTGGAGTGAAATGGATTTAAATGAGAAAGCAGGGGAACGGGCATGCTTCTTGTTGAAGTGGACAGTTGGCGGGTAACCTTGGCGTCCGACCGTCTCTCTGTCTTGTAGGGTTCCTTTCCCCCCCCTGATCACTGTACTGGAGCGGTGTTTTCCTATAAATAGATTAAGCTCTTTGTAGTTTGGCTGCTCCTCGTCTAGCTCATGACCCAAGTGCAGTGGAGGTTGCAGTCATTTCCTTTAAGGGAAACAAATCCAGCTGAGGTCAGCAAGGAAGACGACCCCTTTTTTCAGAGGTTTAGAGATGAACCCAAGGCCCCTGAGTTCCCCCCCTCCCCCTCCCCCCGTCATATCTTAACTGAGTCAGAATGGACTGAAATATAGAAAACGAGTAAGCAGACAGATTACCTCAATCCCAGTCTGTGCTTTATGGCTCATAATATTAATTCATTGCATGCTGAACACTTTCCTCATTTTGCTTGCCAGTCATAACAAAACGAGAATCTCAGTCGTTATTTTTAGTGTGTTCAAATGAGTCACAACGATGTGCCGTCATCTCGTGTTTTCATATTTCTAACGTGACTTCTTTAGCGACCATTGGTATAATATATTTTCATTTCCAATCCAAATGATGCAGAAGATTGTCCGTCGCACACCGACTGGAATGACTTGCATCAGCCCAGCAGTAGTCTCCCATCCCAACGAGAAACATCAACATTCATTTCACTTTATTAGTGTGGATATTTCTCCGAGTGTGGCCGGGACCAGTGACGTCAGTCCAAAGTCAATATCCTGAATTTGATAGTGACAGACAGTGGCTAGCTTGTTCAAGTTAATCCTTTTTGAAAGGGATTGCAAAGGTTTGTGTCGGTCTCACTTGTATATCGTCTACCGCTGTGAGGAGAATATGTAAACAGCCAGGTCAGGAGAATCTCCAGAAAGGATCTAGATATTTTCAGGAGTGCATACATGAAAACGGCTTTAAATTCTCACCTCCATGGTCTCCAATGCCTCATCCCTTTACCCCCCGCTTTTTGGTCATTGTTTTTTGGGTTGCTTGGTGTTGCCATGCACCTCCAATCTCGACTGAGATCAAACTAATAGCAACAAGAGAGAAGCAGACCATCATCTTTGATTGAGACCTTCTGGAACAGATTTAAGGTAGAAAGAGGAGTGGGGGGGGGTTCTCTCTGAGGTTCTGCAGAATGTCTGACCACATGTGCACTTGTGTGTTGTCTGAAACTGTAAAAAGTGTTAAGATAAAGTGTATTGTTGCTTTCACACATGCAGAAAACTCCTGAAATGTTCCTAAAGTTTTCAAGGTGAGCTTTCAACCCTGTATTTACCTGAAATTGGGAGGGGTTGATGGCGTTCATACCCTGGGACGGTGCATAACCATAGACTGTGTGCACGAACTCTGAAGCACTGATATACTTGGATGATGTGTGATAGTCTCAACATTTTGAGAACAGCAAGTCAGGAACTTGAGACTGCTGATTTAGAGATATTTTTGGGCCATTTTGCCTTTATTAGATTGGACAGCTGAAGAGAGATAAGAAATGTTGGGAGTAGAGAGTGGGGGGATGACATGCAGCAAAGGGCAGAGATTTGATTCGAACCCACGGCCGCTTCACATTGGACTATAGCCTCTGTAAATGGTGCACGCGTCATAACCGCTAGGCTATCACTGTCCCAGACTCACGACTGCTTATGTGAAAATGGCTTTTGTGCTTTTATACATGCATGAAAACTCTGGAATGTTCTCCAAAATGTTCAAAGTGAGCTGCATGTGTGAACACAAATGGCTCAGTTTTTTAACCCCGTATTTACCTGGAATTTTTCCTGTTTTCCTGTTTGTGAAGTTGAGGTGAGAGCACATCAGGAAATATTCATGAACAATTAACCGCAAGCGATTATATAACCGACCCTTAGCAAAGAAAATAATCATCTATTTCTTCATGATAAATGTATTAATAGCCCTGGAACCGCCAGCGGGGGCAGTAAGGAGCGAAAGGTGTCATTGCAATAAGCAACATTTTTATTGCAACTTTTATATTTGTGGTGCAGCACTTTCCATATGTTGTTTCCATTATCATGCGCGTTCTCACTGAGGGATGTGATGTGTCATTCGTGGATCCCTTTAGCAGAGCACATGTGTAGCTGTTGCAGTGACTCAGTTATGACCTTTTTGGTAATGGGAGTGTTTTTGAAGCACTTTGTCACCCAGCCTGATTATTCCTCAGGTTATGTTCCAAGTGCTCTGTCTAGTAGTCCGCCAGCCGCTAAAGAAATAGAATAGGCTTTGCTGGAATGATGGACTGGCTAATAATTAGATCACTGATGGGATTTTGCGTCAGTATGCATACGACCCAGGTTGGACAGCGCTAATGACTTCCAAATAAACAGCAGAGTGAAAGGAGAGAGGCACTAACCGCTGCAGCTCAGTGACATCAGCGCGCTGCCACAGAGAACCTCGCTGCCTGCTTCTGCTTTTAGAAACAGCTCGGCGAGCAAATAAACCATGCTAATGATGGCAACTCGGCACAGAGCCGGTGTGGTGAAAGTTGTGGATTGATTTATTGTTTGATTCGCTTCGTCTAACGGGCTAGCCTGGTTGTAGTGAGTAGTGTTTTCCAGACGTTCGTGGATATGCAGAGAGACATGATGAGATGTTCAAAAAGAGTTTTGTCATCAGAGGAATGTCGAGCGTGCAATGAGCCGCGAAACATCTCATCAATCTGTGTGACCACCAGATTGGCTGACTGGTGTTTTGTCTTTATGAACTATTGGGAACTTAAAAGATGAAGGACGGATGACATGCCCACACTTTCACAGTGGTTGGTCTCATTTTTCACAAGCTAACTACAGGCTTTGCTCGAAATGGTTACTGTTTGGTAAATCGCTCCGTCTTTAAGTGTATCTACATTATAATGAAAAGAAGTGTTGTGAGGCGGATTCTTAGCATTGTTGTTGCACCCCGTCCATGTGTTGAACAAAGACATTAAAGGCCTTGTGAGAACCCTTTTGTATTGATTATGGAAGCACTTGTGGAAGAGAGAAAGGATCTCTATCTGGCCTGAGTATACTGTTTGGTAGAAAGGTAAGAAAGAATCATATCAATAATGCTTCCTCGACTGTAAGTAGTCCTTTTTTTGGGGGGGGGGTGACGTACTGTAAAAAGAGCCAAAGGTCAGATTTTAACCCGGTTGCTTGCTTGATGACTGTAGCCTTCTTCATGGGTGAGAAAACTAACCACTAGTCCAACAGCGTCCCAGTGCAAAATCCTTCTGTCCCATGTCTTGCCTCGCTGATCGCTCCAGATGGGTGTTCACCAATGAGTCTGGTTCTGCTCGAGGTTTCTGCCTGTCAAAAGAAAGTTTTGCTTCCCAAATGTTTCCAATTGCTTGCTCATTGGTGGATTGTACAATATTTTTAAAGCAAACAGTCTAGATCTGCTTTTCATGTAAGATGTCATGAAACTTCTGTCGTGTTTCGGGATGTTCCTAGGCCACTAATTTCAACGTCTAATAGATGCATCAACTAAAATCAGAATAGTCGACTCTGGAAACAGTCAAAATCGAGCACGGTTTATTCAATAGGTTAAACATTGGTCTGCAAGTGTATTGTTAAATGCCGAGTATGGCTGACTTTAGCAGTGCTATCACCACCAACGTTGGCTCCTCCTTATAGGCTGTAATCATCTTTACCTCCATTATCCCAGCGGAGTCACCTTGTAGATTCAATTCACTGAATCCTATTTTGCAGAATGCCTGTGTGAAGTGCACGTTTTTGAATAAGTTTATCTGTCTACCCAGCCTCCCCACATATTTTTCTGCCACTTTCCCAGACCTACTTGATGATATCAGAATAATAAAACCATTAAATTGCATCTCATTGATTTTCTGAGCAGATAAATGGATAATGTAGTACATTACATTTCCAATTTGTGATACAGATATTGTGTTTTACATATATATCAGATGTCTAATAGCTTGTGGATATTAGGCTATAATATAGAGTATATAGGTTGAGTTTTATGGATTCTTTAAACATTAAACAACCAGACGGCAGATATCCTACATCAGTCGCTAACAATCTCATAAGGTGAACTGCTAAATTTGTACTTGAAAGCTTTATTTAGTGGGTTTTAGCCGTGGACGTGAGAAAGAACAGCGAAAAGCCAAATGAAGATGCACCGCAAGTCACCAGGCCAGACTCCTCTGAGACACATCCTAACCAGGAGACAATCAATCACGAGGTCCTGAAGTGCTTGTTTCTCTATCTATCCATCCCGGCATCCATCTCTGTCTGAGCTCTGTTGGTGTCACACTGATAGAGTTGTGGAGAAGTGGGGGGCTAACAATGACGCGAGGGACATCGAGTCACATCAATCTCCACCGAGTGATGAATAATCCGGTTCGGGGCTGGGCAAGGAAATTAACATTTTTGGATGCTGAAGAAAGATCTCAAGACACTTCATCAATCACGTCTTCTTTTGTTTCTGTCAGTGGCTTTATGCCCCTGCTTAACACCCAGAGAGTGGCGGTTAAAACTTTCATCGCAGTCTGTAATTGCAACCTGCTGGACCTTTAAAAAAAAAAGAAAAAAGTATTTGATGTCCCTTGTTGGTTTCACATGCATTTGCTTTGGAGTTAAAGATTGGTTTCTGCAGAGACTCTGTCCTCTGACTGGATTTTGACGTTTTTCTTTGTTTGGGTTGACTCGGGATGTCTCTGGACGGGGAGCTGGTGTGTTTCCCCCAGCCAATGAAGGCACTCCGGTGAGTCTAGGAATGGTGGATACAATTCAGCGATTGGACTCGGTTCAAACAAGCGATTACGACAGACGTGGCCGTAGCGCCAAAGAAGAGAAAATATAACCATAGAGAGGCGAAACACCAAGTGGATAAAGCTTGTTCCAAAATGAGGGTGAAACTTCTGTTAGCTTTCAACCTTGGACGCAGAGTTGGTCTTCTTCCTGTTGGACAGGAAGGTGACATACACCGGGGGTTAGCTTGTGTTAGCATGCGGTAGCTTGAAGTGTAGGTACAAGAAGTAAATGTACATACTGCGGTGAGTGTGCGCTTCTGAGAGCGATTAGCGATCGGGTGGAGGGGCCCAAATTAATTTTTGTGTTTTCAAGCTGCAAGGAACAATGCTACTGACTCTACCCTTAAGATAGATTGTATTCTTCAACATGGAGATAAAGTAGTCCTTTAAGGCATTGATTATAATAAACCTGACTCACTGTTTGTAGAGTGTTCATATTTCTTCTTAATCGATGAATAACAAGAAGGAGACCTTCACCATATCTGGTTTCCTCTGTCGTGCATTCTGCTCTAAAAGCATTAAGCGTTGTAGCAGGGTCATGGCTTTGATTTATCTCGATTTGGCGGCAGGTATTAGCTGGAAAAGGCCCCACATTAAAAAAGCCAGCGACGGAAATTCTCAAGACACAGGAGGTAGAGCTGTTATGAGAGAAGACGAATGGTGTATCGACTGGATTATGCCAAAACGTACCGTGTCATCTCAGTCCTACCTTATTGTCCCCCGAGTTGACAAATTAAAGTAAGCAGGCTTAGCAAATATGCAAAGCTACAGAACACATTGGATTGGCTTTTTTGTTACTGGGCTTGAGAGTAATGCGCCTAAGTTTACCATAATAGCATGCGTCACAGTGACTCATGTCTGGATGTTTCTCAGAACTGTTGTGTAAGGGATATATCGGTACATTAAGAACTATCCGCCCCCAAAGCACCATGGATCAAATGATCCTGACTCAGCATGTTTAAGGGAGCTAATGTTTCTTCAAAAGGCCTTAAAAAGTATTAAAAGTGCACCATTTACCCAAATTCATAAAATAATTTGACCTTCTCCTCTTTCAGGGCTTCCTTTCCTTCATCTTTGAGTGCAGCTGGGGTATTGGGGTATTGACCGTGTACCTGATAAGATGTTGAAGCATGTGACAGGTAGCCGTTTTTACTTTGAGATTTGCAAGAATCCCCCAATTTATGCTTTAAAGGTATCATTAGAGGTGAGGTACTTACAAGTCCCCCCCCCTCCCCTTTGATATCTTGAGATTCACAGCACACAGTGTGTTGCAGCGATGAGGTGTGGTCAGTCCTGCTCAGCTCATCTGCAGAACCCCGGATCACATCCAGATGTCCGACAACACGTCTGTGTAGAGACAGGGCGAGGTTGTTTCCCCTTCCCAACTCCCAACTCCATCCATCCTCCAACAAACACGCACAGCCACCATGCTGGCAGCAGCAAGCTTTTTCACAAACTATCAATCGTACATATTCCCTGAAAACGCACACGCTAGTAACAAAAGGGGGAAAAAACAAGATGGTATGATTTCACTGTTTCTCTCCTCACCGTCATCTTTGAAGCAGAGGATGAGATAACACTTGGAAACAAACACTTAATGAGCTGTGTGTGTTTTGGTCTAATATTGCTTTCAGTAATCTCTCTTCAACGACGTCAAAGTGGACATTAGAGGGCTCTTACTGGTATTATGGGCTTTACTAGGACTCTGATACTGTGTCCACATATGCTGCAAACAGAACAACCCCTATTTATCTGAAACTTGAATCCTTTTTTTGAGCAGTCTGACTAAGTCATCTCTCACACATCACTCTTTCACATCATTCAGCTGTTGTTTACAGTATTTTACTGTATTTTTAAGTTCCTGAATGAAACATGCGTCCTTTTTTTTTTTTAGATGTCTAGACCAGTGGTTCTCAACACACCACAGAATATTTAGCTCCTCAAGTACCACCATTACGACCAACATTGGAATACAGTAGTGTAGGGATATTTAACTACACATACAGTTGACACAGGAGGCCATTTTATTCCCGATATTGACCGCACACCACGCACTGCGTCCTAGGCTTATTCTCTTTGCCACTCCAAAATGAATCCAAACTTGATGTGACTGGAGTCAGATTTTCTTACTGTTTTGCATCGTGTGTTGCTAACGTAGCACCTGTGCTGGGTTCACTATCGTTGACTTCAGTTCCTGCTGTGCTGCTCGACGTATCCGCCGCACAATGTCCTACCGAGCCAGAAGTGCAAAAAAATTGTAAATTGTCATATTTGCACCCTCTGCTTGCTGTCGCAGCTTTTGGTTTGTACATTTTTATATATATAAAAAAATCTGAAACGCCCCCCAGTGGTACTCGTACCACAGTTTGAGAATTAGTGGTATAGACCATTTTGGTGTTCTGCACCATCTGGACCCCTGCTCAAGTCGATGGAATTGTCTGGCAGCAGAAGAAAAAGTTGTCTCACAGTGACAAGCTAACCCTTAGCAATGGGGTGAGGTTTCCTGACACCGTACTCACCGTTGAGTCAGAGGGTCAAGCATCCTGCTTAATCGCTTAAAGTTACAGAGGTTAGTCATCTTTGTATATCTTGTGGAAACGAAGCAGCGGGAGCAACTTAGGGTTAAGTGACTTTCCCAAGGACAAGTCGGACATGTATCTGCGTGAGCTAGGGATCGAACCCTCGACCTTTTGGTTGAGAAACGACTGACTCTACCAATGAGTCACAGCCGCCACAACTGTAATTATAACGCATCAAGCTAGTGTGCACCATCGCTAGGCTTCATGTTTTCTTCTCTAAAAGTAAATGACAACACTACTCCATGATGTCGTCAGTAAATGATTTTTTAACTGAATGACTGCTGGACTGTAACTGCTGCTCTTAAAAGGAATCATTCGGAAAATACTTCTCCATTACTGTTGAAGAGAATTACAGAGAATATCTTTACCATTGGCCATTTAGCACACGCCCACACACAGTCTACCAGTCAGCATTACCTCACTGGATTACCTGCTCAAGAGGAGGATGTTATGATTTCAGTGTATTTTGTTTGCACCGCCAAGCCACAGCTATGTTATGTTTTTTTTTGTTTGGGGGGGGAGGGGGAGCGTTGCCTAATACCTGCGGTATGTGTACAATTTAACGGCAAACTGATGTTGATACTGTGCTGTAATTCCTCCCCGGAGAGCTTTTGCGGGCAGATTGTCCAGGGGAAGCACATTAGCTGCAATGTGTCGGTGGTATTGGTGGTTGGGAACCTCTACAATTTGAGCTGCCAATTCCTTTGGCTCTGGGCAAAAGGATTCCCTGCCATTTAATGGTACCTTCCACTGACTCCGGCTTGGCCCCGCAGGTTCCTTTTGGCTAACGCATGTGACAGCGGGGAACAAATCTCCTCCTCTGTTTATTTAATTGCTAACCGCTCCGGTTTGGAGGCCGCGCTCAAAAGGGCCGACGAGCAGAGAGCTGCCTCGCGCTCCCCTCAGCCCTCGGGGTAGCACGGGTCATCCCACATAATGAGTGGAAGGACTTACTTTACCCGGTCTGCCTCAAACCAAAAACCAGCACGTGGTTCCCATTTAAGCACATTTGGGGAGGAAGATTGCACCTTCATCTGCCGGGCATTTTTATGTGTTTATGTATGTGTGCAAGTGCACATTTTTTACATCTGTTCTTCACAGCCCTCCACTCCACTGTGCGTGTTTGTGTGTGTGTGTGTGTTTTGAAGAGTATAAGTGCCTTGTCTGAGTGTGAGATCATTGTGTTTGTTCTTATAGTCTACACCACATGTCCAGCACATGTAGTCGGGTTGTGACTGGCACACGGGCCGTGTTTATATATCTGCATGAGGAGTTCAGAGGTCACCGTCCAGTCTGAGATGGGATGGAGTTTGCGGCAGTGGGCAAACACACACACAGTGCAAAAACAGGAGGGTGGGCTAACCTTTAGGATATACTGTGCACAAGACATTAAAGCAGGGGAGTCTGAGATTTTTGCATTGAGTACGGATGGGAGATGAAACCAATGAGAGAAAAAGAGTGCTCAGAGCAAACAAGACAGCTATGGTGCTTTTCACACATGCACAGAACTCCTGAAATTTTCAGGTATGAGCCGCAAAAGGACTAATTTTCATCCCGTCTTTACCTGGACTTTTTCTCACAGCCCTTGAGTGAATTTTGTATCTGTTGTCGTGGTGAGCTGATGTTTGAATCCCCCAATCCGATTGGAGGAACTTCATTCAGTCAGGGCCAAGTGCGAATTACAGTTTTGGTAAATTTTAGGGGTCGGCTGTCGTGAACCTTTCAGGAGCGCATGTGTGAAATCAGCTCTAGAAAAGATGCAAAAGAAGATTCTTGTCTCTGTGACAAACTTTGCTAATTAAACTGGCTGATTTGGTAGATACTTTTATCAAGTCTTTTTTGGAAATCAAGACTACACAAATGAGCTGAAAACAGTGAACAGACGGCAGATTAAATTGTATGTAAGGGAATCTCTTTGGGGCCCAGTTTTGTAAAGCTTGTGTGGACTTCGGTTGCAAACTCAATCGCCCCTCAGTGACAAAAATAGATTTTCCAATCCAATCACCTGCCTTAAAAACATGTTCCCCTAAAAAAACATCTATTGACCTGCTAAATCATGAAGAGAAAATGGTGCAAAAAAAGCTTAATTTGTTGCAAATTGACCGAAAAAGTATTTGGAACTAAACTGTAGACTGTATAAAACATTGACTTAAGCCGTTTTCACATGTGCACTCTGGACAATACCTTGATAATTAGGCACAAGTATAAGCTCTCTCTCGCTCTCCCTCATGCAGCACCTAGTGACCCCACTAGTGGGCAGTAGAGGCAGTGGCCACACACCAGTGAAACCATCCTCAGTGAAACTCTGTGTTTACACCTTCATACGGGAGTGATTCATGGCTGTGTGTGTGCTCCCTCTTCCGTGGGATAGATGTGTTATGGTGAAGGAGCGATCCAAGTTTTAGGGCGGGTGAAGACGGAGTCACAAGATCTCACACGGGATTTGTTAATTTGTTTAATTCCTCTGAGGAGGTTTCTTCTTCTCCTCAATTAATCAGCACCTTCTGTTTTTTTTGCTCATCAGCTGAAGGAGCTGGGTAATCACATGACAGCTGTAAAATGCAGCTGTTTCAGTGACTGCAGCTTGTACTGTAGTGTCATAGTTCATAGTTACAGTATGATGAAGAGGCTGTAGTCTGTGAGTGCGTCATTCATTCATGGTGTGTGTGGGGGTGTGTGTTTGAGTGCTACTAGGACTTCACTTACATGTGCAGCCAAGCGTATGCATGTGGTTCAGTCTAAGTGTCTGCGCATCCAGCCCTTTTTTTCAGAGCATGCGGTCGGGTTGCGTCACATTTCCTCTGTTTGCTTTATGCCTTGCACCACTCTTAGCTGTCCACAAGCTACGTGGGAGGCTGTTTCCTCAGGATGGGAAGTTGTTTCAGCCGCGCTGTTGGCCAAACATCGGCCCTGGACTCATTGAACGGAGTGCAATTTACCCAACATCCACCGCAAAGTCATGAAAGCTGTCTTTTTACGCATGCACTCTTGACTTACTTCAGGACAGCCGGCTCCTGAAATCTTCCTGAGTTACCTATTCACACGAGTCCCTCACAGCAGGACGTTTTATCTGTCAGATGGTGGGAGAGGCTCAGGAGGCAGGACATGACAAGAAAGATATGGAGTGTGATGGCAAGTTTTTAGCATTTAAATAAATCCTACATGTAATTGGATGTATCCCGATATCAAAACAGGATTGGTAAACAGCATACTGTTGAGCAAGAATGATTCTCCTGCCTCCTCCCTGCCTTGTTCACATATCAGCTCTAACCCTAACATAACGTAAACATGTGTATATCTATATCTTATCTATCTCTACAAATCGAACATAGATAAAAGATATCGGCCGATTTATCGGTATAAGACTTTTTAAATCCCCCAATATCAGTATTGGTCCCAAAAATCCCATATCGGTCTGGCTCTAATAAACAGACATAAAAATACTTGAATTTCTCAGTAGTGAGTTTCAGGTGTCTTTTTTGACCAGTTAGTTTTTCATCACATTTCTATGAAACTACTTCTCAGGTGAGAGTTCTCCATCAGAAGTTGCTCTCAGTAGATCTTTGAGCTACAGGTTCATATTGAAATAGTTTTCAAAATCCACAAACTTAGCATTGATCACACCGTATCTAAGATTTTTTCCTGACTGGACAACAACTCTGTGAAGTTTCATATTCAGCATCCCCCACTGATCTCTGGCAGATAAACATCAGCTGGCTCTGAACTTTCTTTTCCACATTAAAACGCGTCGACAGTTGTGTGCCGCTCTGTTCTGCTTCTGTTCTCTCTCTGAACAGCCATGTGGCTAAACATTAGAGAGATGACTCATCTTCAGTTCGGGACACAAATGTTTGTCGGAAGCGCCTCACATCCGGGAAGTGTGTGTGTGTGTGTGTGTGTGTGTGTGGGTGACTTCCTCCATTAGCGTGCCTGCCTGTGTGATGATCATAGATGTGTGTATACTCGTGTGTTTGTGTCAGCGTCTGCGCATGGAAGCATATGCGTCTCCATGCGTGTGAGTGAATTATGAGTGAAACAGGGTCTGGCATGGAGATCAAAGTCCTCCATAACTCCTCAGTCAGTCATTCAGAACAGCCAGCGAGCCAGCGAGCCAGCGTACTGCCAGGAAGCTCCGCTCACTACAGGGGATGTTGAGTTATTAGACTCAGATCATTTCAATTAGCAGAGTTGTTCAGTTAGTGAGAAGTTTCTCTGCCTGTTTACTTGTTTCCAAAGACAACCAATAAGAAATGTTCCTGAAAAACATGAGGACGCATCGAGTACAGAATGAAGTGATGAATCCAAATCTGCAGTGTCATACTGGTCAGGATTTTTAAAAACTGATTCATGATACAAATTTTTTTTCTTATCAATCAATGCATTTTTTTTCCTGTCGCCCCAAATCAAAGCAAAAATAATTTCACAACACTATAAAAACTTTGGGAGTGACATGCAGTAAAGAAGCCGGAGGTCCGACTTGAACCTGCGCCCCCCGCTTGGAGGACTTTGCTTTGGTGCAAGGGGGCGAGACCAAACCAATAGGCCATCTGCACCCTGTTATTGTGGACTTGAGTGAAGGGGAGTTCCACTCTGCTTCTTTTGCAAGCTGAATTGTTTGTGACACAGATGATTCACCAACACTTCTCTTTCACATTTATGGAGAAAAAACCCTCTCTTCCAACTCCATGTGGAAATTGTATGCTCTGCGTCTTGTCCATCCTCCTACGTTGTGCATCATAAATCTGGCTACACAGGCTTCCTAAAAGCACAAGAATCCTCACTTTAGCTCAGCTAGCATACAGCGTATCTGACGTGTTCAACCAGAAAGAAAACCTGAATGACGGGGGTCAGAAGTTGGGGAACTAACAAACCACTGCACTTGTTGCAAAAGGGAACAAAATAAGTTGGGCCTTGGGTTTCTTAAAGGTGGAAGAAGAACATAGCCCTCTGCAGCCACCCAATCGTTCTATTAAAATGACTGAAAAACACAAGTTGGAGCCAAAACAAAAGAGAAGTGGGAGTGACTGGACAAAAGGGGTGATTGGATTGAGTAGAAACTTACACACACACACACAACTCAGATGTTCATTCAAACACAGAAAGCCAACTGATGGTGTTGACTCTCTGGAGACTCACAACCAACTGAGCAGGGAAACTCAAACCTCCCCATAAATCCTCCCAGCCATCAGCTGAGGGGGAACATCACAGGTACAGTCAACACCTCCTGATGAGCGCGGAAACCTGTGACCTAGTTCCTTAGGAATCTGTCAACAACACCCAACATGTCGATGGAAGTTGACGCTAGGTCACAGAGATTGGTTAGGGGTCAAGCGTTGTCAGTCTTAACAGGAGCATCACCTTTTTTATTGACAGCTGGTAGGCCTGTCGTATCATTTTGAATGGGAGGGGGTAGGCTGTGTGTATGTGGTTGAATTGACGAGGGAAAAGCTTTCAAGGTGAATATTGTCCGATCTTTTGTACTCAGTCTTTGAAACTCTTGGTGAGCTTCTGAAAACTCGATCCACAAGCTACCATGGTCCCAATGGATTAAGGGTTCCCTGATGAAGGTCCAAAAATGACTTTGAAGGTCGGTATTAATAGTCTAATTGGTTAATGATCAGGTGGTACATCAAGGATCTGGTAAAAGTGTCAGAATCCACTCTGCACTTGCCTGCTTTCATGTCCTACAATAAAATGTAATCCAATCAGATGTCTTCCCTTTCATTTAATTTTTTTTTTTAATTCTTCACTCCTCAATATGTCCTGCCCTCCTGGGTGTCCATGCTAATGAAGTGTGACGGTAGTGATGAAGTGTAACAGCGGCTGGTTTTTGGAGGTGCCGTGCCAGTGACAGGGTGGTCCCCGCCTCACACTGCTGCTGCTGCTGCTGCTGCTGCTGCTGGCACCCTCATGCTCATCACGCACACATTGTTCAGCGGCACCTGGTCATAACACGGGTGATGGTGAAAAGCCCGCTAAAGAGCTGACTTCTCATCGTCGTCGGCATTTGTAATTTCAAACCCCTTGCTTTTATTAATCCTAAAATGATTGATTACATGTGTAGGGGTTTTACTGATAAGTGATGCTTTTACATTGATGGTAAGTGTTGCTGCTGAATCTGGCAGACCAACATAGAAATAGTTCCATTCAATCTGAAAGGCAGATTTTTAATCCATGCAAGGCCATATAAATGTAATCTTTATTCATTGTGCACATTTTTTGATGGTTTACAGCTGCCTCAAATGCCTAATAATTGCTAAAATCCATTAAGTACAACAACTGCCCCGCAGTCTTGTTAATATTTCTCATTCTGCTGAAGACCTTGTGTTTTACATCGCCTGTATCACAAGATGACAGCACGGATCACTTGTTTGTATTGTTGTATCTATCCCAGTCTTTGCAGGCTCAAACTACCCAGGTTGTTTTAAAAAGCTCCAGTGGTTTTGTCATGCAATGCTCCTGAAAAGGCCCCGATTTCCTCTCGTTCAGGACTGCTTGATTTCTCTCTCTGAGCATTACATGTGACTGGTTTCTGTACTTGGAATATAGAAATAGAAATAGAGAATGGACTGTGGACAGAGCAGGGACTCGTGAGAGAGAGAGTGCAGAATGACATTACCAACATGCTCTCTTTTGATGTATGTATAAAACTGTCCAATTATTTCATTCTAACTCTAAATGATTCATTCTTATTAAGTCATTAGAAGGCTTACCTTCAAATGTTCCTGTATACCGCCTACCTGCGAGCCCACGAGCTGAGTCTTCCACAAGCCCAAGCTAGTTGTTTGCAATTAGAATTGCAGAGTGAAGTACTTGGGTTTCTCATTGCCAACAATGTGCTTCTCTCCTCTTCCCAACACTTTATTGTGGACTTGTCCTTTATTTATTTAGCTGGAGAAACAGGCAACAGCAGGTTGAATTAATTTAGTTAAAATTGGCATTTAAATTGGTAAGTTAGATTTTACTCTGCCAATGAGTAGTACAGTAAATGGTAAATGGACTTGAGCTTGTACCACTTTTCTAGTCTTCTGACTACTCAAGGTGCTTTTACACCACAGGTCACACATAAACTGTGTCTTTCCCAAGGACATATCGGACATGTGGCTGCAGGAGCTGGGGATTGAACCCCCGACTTCATAAACTGATCCACAGCCGCCCCAAATCTAAAGTAGTCATTCGCAACAAGTTCTGCTCTCCTCTGCCCAACCCTGTGGACTTTTCCTGTAGTTGGATAAAGTCTATATATAAATAATAATAGTATGACAGCATTTCCCAACGAACCGTAATCTGTATGTGTCTGGTCTTGCAGAAACATATGTACCTTTATGTATGTATTATGTGTTTATGGGAATCCATTGGAGTACTCCCAACAGACCCCCTATCCATAATTCACTTGGACCTTGTCTTTGGAGTCTAGCGGATACAAACCCAATTGTCTGTACGTGCTGAACCTGAACTAGTCCTTCTTTCTGTTTCTCAATTTATGTGCTTTTCTTTGATGTGCGTTCTTTCAGATGGAGGTTCAACATTTGGAAAATGCATTCATCAGCTGGTCATTCTTTTCAGTGTCTGTCATGTTCGATGATAGATCTCGGGGGCAAACGTAGCAAGGTTAGGGAGGTGAATCTGTCCGTGTACTCACAGCCGGTTTCAGTTTCAAAATTGGCACACAAATGGTTGGGATTAAGCCTGGAAAAAAGAGGAGGCCACGGATGTAACGGCAATCAAAGTTGAGAGGGTCGCAGCTTATTTATACCTTTAAAAGGTCCTTAAAGTTCAGATTCACTTGTAGTTCATTTTTGTAATCGAAATAACAAACTCATCATCACAAGAACAGATTCATGTCCCAGTGGCTCTCTTTCTTTGTCCATCTTGTTCTTTATTTCCATTGCCATTGTCATTGGAACAGTTGTAGTTGGAGTGAGTTGCCTCCAATGTTACTGCATCTTAAAATGAAAAGTTCAAGGTAGAAAAGCCTTCTTCTTACAGCCGTCTGTAGACTTCAAATTATCCATCTGGACTAGTTAAGTAATATTTATTCCAAGGTTCACAATGATGTTGCCATCACAAAGTTTTCCTTGAAAGACCGTGTTGCCCCACAGAACGAATAAACAGGACTTATTTTCACCATTGGCAGATATGGAGATGGTGTAAGCTGCATAAAGCAAGACATCTATCAACACTCAGCAAGTCACTACCCCTGTAAGAGAGAATTTCTAATGATGGAATAATGGATACCCCCAACGTGTTGTTGACCAGTGGAGCCTGTCAGTCTGTTTGGAGGGAGTCACAGATTCAAGGGGGCTTGGAGGGGGAATGGTGTCCAAGAGTGAGACTAATTTATGCACATGTGGCCGTGCACTTCAGAAAGCCAGATGTTGAAATGGGTGAATTGTGTATATGGAGATACTTTCACAAATCCCACCCAGCACATGTGAACACATTTGGTCAGAATGAGACAGGAGGACTGAGATGCTAAGAACACATACTGTATGGAGTGTAAGACCCTGTTTTACACCTGTTACCAACATGCCTCCTGAATTACTGGATCACAGGTAGACAACCTTACAGGTGTGGACACACTCGGGATGCATTATGGACGCCTCAATGCAGACATAATCTGGGATTTGTCTGGCAGTGTATACGCCCACTGGATCAGTGTGATGACCACATGAATTTACTGGGCTGCTCTTTTTCACTCGCTCAGTCGCTCATTCCCACCTCTTGAATAAGTTAGCGACTGTTTGCAGGTAAATACAGAGGCGCTGCTTGTCAACAGGCAAAGCAGGCAATTGCGTGGGGGCCCCAGACCAGTAGGGGGCCCAAGAGGGCTGACAAAATTTAACCCAAAGCAGCGACCTATAATGTGCAAATTTTGCAATGACAGTAGGAAAACTTCCCTAAGGGGGCCCCATCTGACAGCATTCACTCTCATTGCCCTGCAGAAAGCTGGTTGGAGGGCCCCCCCATTGATTTTTGCCTTGGGTCCCAGTGGACTCTAGAATCACCACTGGGGAAATGTACTTGGTATTTATTTATATATATATATATATATATATATATATATATATATATATATATATATATATATATATATATATATATATATATATAATTTATTTAAATCGTCATGTTTTCACACATGCACAAAACTCCTGAAAGTTTAAATTCTGAAGGACCATTTGTTTTATCCCGACTTACCAATCACTTCTCTCGCCAGCCCCTGAGTAAAAATTCCACGTTAAGTGTGGGTTTAGCTGATGTGTGAATAAAGCAGAAAATAGTTCAGGAAAACTCAAGCTAGCAGGTCGGGGTGATGACATTGATATCATGCTAATGGTGCATTCGTCGTAATGAAGCTACTTCATACTCTTTTCTGCTCACAGGTACGTTCTTCTACACTCGTTCATTGATGCTGTATATGTCCAATTACATGTAGCTGTGATATAAAGGTAAAAATCTGGAATTACAGTGTCCATTTATAGTCCCCGGACCTCCACCCCCCCTATCCAATACTTCAGGAGAACTTAAGGTTGTGAGGGACACGTGGGAAAAAGCAACTCAGGAAGATTCCAGGAACAGGCTGTCCTGACATTTTCTACAAACGTCCAGGGGTGTACAAGTGAAAACAGCCAAATACTGATCAGACCCTGAGTCAAAGAATAAAGCCCTCTTTCTGAATTGTAAGTTTTGTTAACCAACGCAGAAATGAAGTCATTGAATATCCATCACCAAAGGGAATATTTCAAGAATAACAAAAAGGCCATTATGAATAAAAAGGGTCACACTTTTATAGTCATGCTGATAACTTTTTCAATACCACAGCAACAAAAATAAAAGTCTTAGGCACCCAGTATTGGTTAATTTCTTGTTTTTAATTAACAAATGTTGCAGATAATATCCTGCACTGTTGTATTTGCACAATTGAATTGGCAATGTTTCAGTACCAAATCATTGCATACTTATTTGTGGAATTTCGACAGAGCTCCCTCCCTCTCTCTCTCTCTCTCTCTCTCTCTCTCTCTCTCTCTCTCTCTCAAAGTATTTTTAGATACTACTGATCATTGAAATAACAGAGATTGCATTATTTTAAAACGCGGTATGAAAAGTATAAAAGTAGGCTCATCTTCCATAGATGGAAAATGCTCGCTTAAGTACTTTGTTTTTGGCCGACATTCAAATGATTCGTTGCGTTTTGCACACTTTAAAACTTGCAAAACTCTTGAGGTTGTGAGTTAAACTTCCCCTAATCCTCGCTCTCCGCAGACCCTCAGGGTGAGTTTGTTTACAATAAGCAGCCAAGAGCCGAAATTGAAAGAAACTCTTCCAAGACTGTGCAACTTCTTGTAAATAACATAATTGCCCTGAGTTGTATCATCACGCTGAGCGCCTTCGTGTGTGCCAAGTGAAGTTCCAGTTACATCCAGAGATGTGTGTGTTTTAGTTGGCATCAACAGCAAAACTCTCCACACACAGTCTGTTACACCAGGGCCAATTGGTAAGCGTTGTGGTCGGACCCCCCTCCCCTGCATTACAAGAAGGGGTACAAGAGGAGGTTTGATTGAAAAAAAAAAAAAAACTGTCTTTATCTTTACTCCCCTCTTTCTTCCTATCCTCAGGAGAAATCATCTCCTGAATAAAAACAACAAAATTAGCCCCTCTGAGTCAGATTGTGTTTAAACCGGCGAGAGAAAACAAGCATTTTCTCTGTGCGCCATGCCCGTCTGGGAACGAGTCCCACAATAACACACACATTTAATACAGCACATCCTGGATCCACGCTGGGGTGTCAGTGTTTATGGCAGTGCCGCCACCACATGCACACACACACTCTCACACTCACACACACGAATCAGAACGTCTGTAGCCTCTGTGAAGATGAGTCAGCGTATCTGAGGTTTGGAGCGGATCTTGATCTGGGATGTGGGAATTTAATCATTAAAATAGGGGGACCGTCTCCCAAACGTCTCCCCGTGCTCCTGCGTGTGAGTGTCATATTTGCTGTCTGACTTGAATTAAGCTTTTCAATGTGATGATTTTCTTTGAATTTGGTGTGAAGGCCCCATGCAAGAGCCAATGAAGATCTGTAAAGTTTTCTTGATAGCATCGAAAAATGTTGTATCCTTGTGAATTTTCCCCCTTCATTGCTTCTTTATATCCCTCTCCCTCTATGCAGTGAACAATATTTTAAACATAATGACTAACATACTTCATAAAGTGTTATCCAGGCCTCCTTTTTTCCTTTCATTGGCTCGATATCTTGTCCTGTTGTCCTTGTCTCCTACTGGCCTTAATAGTCCTGGAGACTGCATCACAGATCTACACTTCTTTTATTGCCATGGGTCTTGCTTGTTTTAATGGCAGTTTCAACAGGATCGGTGCACCATGTTCAGTCTGTGCCGTACCCTCTGGAGCTGATCCCGCCCTCTCTAGTCACTGCTGGTGTTTCCACTGCACGTTGAGTCCGTCTCCAGCCTCTCCGCTCTGCTCCACAGCAAAAATACTCGCCGTGTCTATATTCGACGGAGCCAGTTGCAAGCACGTGTCAAGGTGAATAGAGCAGATTGACTCGGACAGGAAGTCAGACAAGAAAGTGCACAGAGCATCCGGTCAGTTTTCAAAATGAAACACAACATAACAGACTCACAATTGTATATCCAGTTATTTTATCAACATTAAATCAAAACAGGCACCAAAAGAAACAGCAAATCAACCTCAGAAAGACCCCATGTTGAGAGCTCTTATTAAGCTGGGCTGAATGAAACTGCGAGTTCATCCCTTTAGCGTTGAAGGTAGACTCCCCAAAAGAGAAGGGTCTCAGGTTTGAGGACACGTCGTCCATTGTGCCAATTAGCATGAGCGCATGCATCCCAAAGCCGCTGGCAAATGAACATTTGTGGGCTGCTATTGTGCCATGAACTCCCACAATGTGGCTTTGGAGGTTTATCCAGTGTAATAGTACTTTAAACAAACAATCCTTGCTTGAGCAGAGCCTCCTTTGTGGTCTGGCAGATCCAGTCCTGCTCTGCAGCTGTCATACGTGGAAGCAAAAGTTCCAAAAAGGAAATTGAGAATTATGTTGTTAGGAACCTGACTGGATCACAGGTTGAACTGGAAGGGGAAAAAGCTTGCACCTTCTGCCCGGTAATGTACCGGTTATTACAACCTTTACAAAAATATAAAGTGTCCTTGTAGCTTTAGGTTAAGGTCATGTCCCTTCACCTTGACATAGTTGAGGATTGATCATTATAATGGGGTCTTATTGAAGGCCAGAGCTGAATCAAGAAACTTGGCAGCAGCAAACCAAAAACATCCTTCATGAGTAGTCGGAGTTGCACGCTCTCAAACAGTTTCAGTGTCTACACATCTCTTCCCCTGCCAGTAAGGGAAGAGTTTCTTCCTTCCAAATTGTTGCCTGATGCGTAGATGATGATGTGGGAGTCTCTTGGGACTCTGTACATACGGCGCTCTCACGTCTGAGAATCACCTCGTCCTTGCCCCTTCACACCCCGGCCCCTCAAAACTGACAGGCTTTACTTTCCTTCCTCAAATTAATCCTCCAACTTAATTATCTCATGTCGGCCAAATCACAGACCGACTTTTCAAGCAGTGATGGATCCTAGTTGATGAAATATTCTCATCAGTCCAACTCAAAGGCAGCTAATGCTAAAGGCTGTTGTGCTAACAGACAGCCCTGAGCACTCACCTGTGGGAATTGAATAACCCGGACTCGGATCATGATGTCTGAGTTGTATTTTAACATAAAGAAGCATCAAAGAAGTCTTTATCTTTCAAGAGAGTCCGGAGTTGGACTTGGCACTGTGCTGTGGTCTGAGGATGAGTCTGGCTTTACCACCCCACTAAAACATTTATCAGAGGATGATGGGAACAACTTCCCTTTCCTCAGCTCGACCTTGGATTTGTTTTAGTGTCATCTTTTTAGTGTTCCACCACTTGTATTTTATCATGCTTTTACAGTTCCTGGACAGGACTTATCATCAAAGTGGGAGTACACATGAAAAAAAAAAAAAAAAAACCTCGAGTCCTTAAGCAAGAAAGATGAAACGGGCAGTTTGTTTATTTTTCTGAAGACTTCTTTTAATGCCATTTTTCTTTATTGAATAGAAAAAGATTTGGATGGAAAGGGGACTGATACGCATCTTAAGGACAAGGGTTGGATGTGAACCCCGAGCAGATGCAGCAAAGACTCCACCTCTGATCATGGGGGGCCTTTCTTCACCATCTTTGCCAAAAAGGCAACCGATGAAACAGGCAATGAGATGTTTCGATTAAAGAGAAGATGTTTTAAGTGATCCAACCTTCTCAACAGGGTCTTAAGACGCTGACTAGACTCTTCTCCTCTGTCGCCCCCCGGTGGTGGAATGAACTTCCAAACTCCTTTAATCTGCAGAGTCCCTCTGCACCTTTAAGAAAAAGCTAAAGACCCAGCTCTTTCATGAATACCTACTAACTTAATGATGATGGTCTCCATATTATTGATGATGATGATGGTAATGACGATGGTTTTTGTTTGATAACGACGACTTATAAGATGGTTTCTATACTGATTAGAGCTCTCAAGAACTGCCCTCAATGTTGTGCTTTGCCTCTGGTCACTTCCTGTCAGCACCTGTGTGTCCAATCAGACTCAAAGCTGATCGTTGGCTCTTACTGACATGGATAAAAGCGTCTGCTAAGTGAATTGTAGAATTGTAGAAGTAAATTAAGCTGTCATTTGCTGACCTTAATGTACAACCCCATTTTCTACAAAGTTGGAACATTGTCTAAAAACAGAATGTCATGATATGAAAACCCATTTTTAATTGGAAGTTGCACACAGAAGTCATGTGATATGTTGAAACAGAGAAATGTCATTGCGTCTGGACGATTGAACACCCACTTAAATGCCGACAACACATTTAAAAAAAAATGTGGATGGTGGCATCAAAAGACTGGAAACGTAATGAAATGCTTAAAATAGCAGAGAGAATTTGCATTTGGCTTTTTAGACTGTTCTGATTCACACCATGACTCCACATTAATATTATCTGCACCAGATACTAACTTCACCAATACGAGAGTTTGGGAATCTTCCAACAGTTATCTGTTTTTGTTGTCGGGCCAAACCTCTGAAGATGCCATGTCAACGCAGTGCTTAGCTCTAACAAATCAAACAGGCTTCCATCTGGACGACCTTCAAGTCAGGAACCCCTGCTCAAGGATCCTATCCACCGAGCCAAACAAACACACACACACACACACACACACACACACACACACACACACACACACACACACACACACACACACTCTCTTTCATTGGACGCCCATGCACAGTCCCTGAAGTCTGGGCTTGCGTCTTTAAAAAGCCATGAACAATAAAGGCCTGATTAAATCCAGAATGGATTCAGGAAGTAGTGAAACCATTTGAAAGCGCGAGGAGTGCTTTCACACAACCCACTCCCTCAATAACCTCCACTCCAGCGCTGGCAGCCTTTTGTCTTTTGAGATTGTTGACTGCTCCACAGTCCTGCAGAACCTGTCACTTTTTTCATGTCTACCATAACAGACTGGGAGGTCTCATATGCTTTAAAACTGACTCAATAAGGAGCTCATTAAAAAGCAGATAGCAACGTAAAAGTGAGCAGAGGTTAATTTTAAGCACCGCTGACTTCTCTATCTCTCTTTGTTTTTCAGAAATCATAGACGACCTTTCACATCTCGTGGACAAGACAGACGACAGGATTCGAAATGAGACACGGAGGGTGAAGCTGGTGGAGACAAAGTCAGCCTCCTGTGGTGAGTTTACCTTCATGGAGGATCACCTTGTTCTATTATTTTTATTTTTATTTTGGGACTTTTATGCCTTAATTAGATGGGACAGATAGAGTAGGTAATTCGGGGGACAGAGTGGGAGAATGACATGCAGGAAAGGAGCCGGCGATCCAAGCCGCCTACTTGGAGGACTGTAGCCTCCTTACCAGGGGCGGGACCTAACCCCTAGGCAAGGGATCATCAACCAGCCGCCCGTTGGCCACATCCGGCCCCCCAAAGCTTCCCACCTGGCCCCCAGAATATAAAAAAAATCTGAAAATGTGTGCAGGAAAAAAGATGTTGTGGTATTTAAGGTAAAGCTGTAAAAGCAAACTCAAAACAATTTAAGATAAATGTCGCTCTGCACATCAAATAAAATGTAAAGGAGCCCAGACCTGTGACATCAGGCTCGACAGCTGTGAGGTTATGTGCAAGCATATTTTAAAGTCCAGCCCCCCAAAGCTAGCCCTTGTACAGATGTAGTTGATGACCGCTTGGCCATCTGCGCCCCCACCTTGGTCTATTATAAGGAACCAAACTGTTTTTTTAAGGTCCCAGTTCTTCATTTTTCAAATCTGACCGATTGACCTTATCGATTAGCTATCCAGTGTTGTGCATCCTTTATGGTGTCGGTAAGTCTCAAGCAAACGCCTTAACCAAATCCATTAACGCTGCCAAGTCACAAACTCACAAACCCAGAGAAAGGCTGCATATCCGGTCATCAAAAAAAAATCCCATCCCAGCAGTCCGACTCTGCCTCAGTCTTTTCAAGTCTTTTTTTTATAAAACAAAACAAAAATGTCCTCTGTGGGTAAATCTTTTCAAAGGACCTCGGCCCACGATGAGAGGTGTGTTAGCGGGTTAAAGCCAATCTCTGGAATGTGGCTGAGTTTGCCCAGCGAAAAACGCCACACAGCATCGCTATAGCAAAGGCTGCATTGTTGTGCCGGGAGACCCCGGCTAACAGGCGGTCACCGACGGAGACGGAGGAGGCAATGGGAAGGTCAGCCCCCCCCCAAGAATGCTTCATTCTGTGGGCCGTGTCCCCATGGTGCCCGAGCGCGAGTTTGTTTGAAGATCCCAGAGCTCATATTGTGTTGGAATCAGAACTCTTTTCTTTCTTTTCTTTTTTTTTGTTTAACTTGTTCTTTTGCCATTCTGACTCGCTCCTCCTCCCTTCGCTCAGTCAGTTCCAGGCCGAAGAATATTCATGGAGCGTGTGTTCTCCTGCGTGCACCTGCATACCATGCATCAACGCTACCTGCTGTGCGCGTTGCTGGAGAGCACAAAGTGTCAGCCTAAAATGTCTGCAACTGTATTTGCACAGTATGATCTTGTTATAGTGTGTGTGTGTTTGTGTGTGTTTCACTGTGGATGGAAAATTCCCCCCTTGCGCTTCTTCTCTCTCACCTCAGTGCTCTCTCTCTTTTTTCCATTCCTCTCTGTCATCCCCCCCGTTCGTCTCCTCGCTTGTTTGACACTCGTCTTTGTGTCAAGCAGAGAAAGAATTGAAAATACGACATGCCACGAATTGTTCTGAAAGCTTTCCCTCTCTCTCCATGGCAGCGTGTTTATAATTCCTCGGCTGTAAGGCTTTATTTATTTTTTGAAGCCGCCTCTCATCCAAAGCCGGGCGTTTGGTGTTATGTCTCAGCCGAGTCCTTGTAAAGCTACAAATGTCTGGTTCTGACAGGCGGGGAGCATACTTAGCGTAACTATCGGGAGCTCCCCTCGTTGTAAAAGAGGCATCTCAATTATTTTTTTCTTTTCAAACACACGGGGAAACATTTCCAGAAATGTAAACAACAATGTTCGCTTTAGAATGAACAACATTAATCATGTGACACTTGCACTTTCGTTTTATGGGTTAAAACGTTTTTGATTAAAGCAAACACAAGAGATCCTAAAAAGTTTGAGCAGAAGGAAGCTGAAGCCGAGCGATGAGAAGAGTCGTCTCATCAAAAGATAATCACGCAGAGGTGCTGTCAGGAAACCTCAACCTCGTGAAAAGATCTCACATGCAGCCCAAACCCACCCTGATCAACTGCTATAGCCACACCTCATGCAAAAAAAAGATATCTCTTGAATGAAATGATGAAGTGCCTTTAATACTGTATGATCAGACATTAAGGAAACATGCTATGTTGAAGTGCTGGCTTCTCTGACAACAATGCAGCAGCCAGTATGTCCTCCTTCTAACTTTAGATTCTGCTCCTGAATGCTCTGGATTTGTTTGGACCAGAGAAGGTAGGCGGTTTTAAGGCGACCCCCTCACACGGCCGTTTTGGACTCCCCTCGGTTTGTCAGATATGAGAGCAGTTATCAGGTCAACAGGTGTTGCAGCGATGGAAGCGGGCAAGAGTCTTCAGAGTCCACCACATAGTGACCTGAGTGAGCATCGACTGTAGAGAGGAGGGGAGACAGCTCTCTTATATTTCAAATTTGCAGTACCCATTTTAAACACTAGGTGTCAGAGTTACATACTGCTCCTTTAAAGAAGATATGAAAGCTTCCATAAACTGAGATGTTGAAGAATTTCTAACATTTTTATTGTAACTGAAGCTTCGATCTGTCATCAGCAGTTGCAGTATACAAACTATGCCCCCCCCCCCACTCCTCCAGCGCTCATTTAACAAGCTAAGCCTGATTCACAGAGTCATTACCACTTGTTTTAGATGTTGTTGGTGGGAATTTAGGAGTGGAGCCTTTGACTTTGGTCGGCTTAGTGTGGCAGATTAGTTTTCGGCACCAAAGGGTCTCTTGGAGAGTGGCGTGAGTTCCCTCTGAGCTTAGGCGTCACCGGCAGGCAGCATTGGGTGCTCGAGCGGCTCGCTCAGCAGAGATAATCCTCAGTTTGTGAGGAGGGCCACTTGTGCAAACCCCATGAATCCCGCAGGTGGTTCGCATCTCAAGTAGGTCTGTTTCTGTTTGGACTGGAGGGGCGGTCTGAGAAGACGGTGGGGGAGGGGCCGCTTTTGAGAGAGTTGGAAAACGAGCATTTTAAGGCGAATAAGTGATGTGAATAGTAAAGGGAGCACTCGTTCTGATCGATACGATGTTGAACTATTTCAACTCTGTCGACTTTAATCAGATTTTATTCTTCTTATGGCCCTCACATTTCTGCTTTAAAAAAGGACAGAAGAGTTTCTCAAAGTAATACAAGCTGCTAATGATGTTCCCACATCTGAGATTCCTCTTAGCGCCTAAAAAAGTTTAATGAAACTCACCTTGAAAAATCTATAAATATTTAAAACCCCCCCCTTTCACATCTCGTGTCTGCCAGGGTTTCTGCGAGAGCAATTTAGCTCTAGTTAATGTGCTCACGCCACAAAACGGCACCATGGTGCACATGATTTCATCCCAACAGCTGAATACCAGACATTTTAATCTGATTCAGATTACCTCAACGAGCTCATTTATTGGCGGACTGGTGGGTTAAAGACCATCGCTGGAAGAGAATGCTATGGTGACGACGAGCACAACTAAGTGGCCAAAAGATGCCGTGTGGTGGAGTGCACTACAAACAGAGTGAAGAACACACAAATAGGATTTTATTATCCTCTGAATCTAGAAACCTGAAGCTTTAAGTGTGAAAAAAAAGTGGATAAATGGAATAACGATAGGTAACAATAGGAAGAAGAATGAGGAAAGGCTTTCATTTTTTTCTGTTAAATAATGATCTTACCAGGTGATAGCGTTTTAAGATTAATTTTGGGTCTTTTTATGCCTTTATTTAGAGATAGGACAGTGGATAGAGCATGAAATAGGGGAGAGAGAGGAGGGGATGACTTGCGGGAAAAGGAGTCACAGATTCAAACCCAGGCCGCCCACTTGGAGGACCACATCCTCTGTACATGGGGGCACTGACCACCGGGTTACCAGCGTCCCCACAATACCAGAATTGTAAATTTCAAGACAGTACTATTAAATCATAGATATCAATAACTTTAACTGACCCAAAAACACAACAGAATAAATATAGGCCAAAAATATTGGGTAATTACTTTGTTTATTTTTTTGCAAAAAGCTGCAAGCAGCCTTCTCCATACTGTTTGAATTGCACAAATACATTGGCAACGTTCCGGTACAGATTTGCTGTATTCGCTGTATTGAACCACAGCTACTCTCTCTATCACATAAACACAGGAGAAGTTAGGCAAAAAGAAAAACTGTCTCTCCTCACAGCCTTCTTAAAAGTGACACACAATCAACCAGTCTGCTGATCTCCAACACATTAAGTTACCTGTCCACGTGAGCCAATCAGAGAGGTAGCTCTGTAATCAGTGCAACATGGGCTATAGGTGTAATCAATCTCACTTCCCCTGGAGTGAAGGAGGGGATTGAAGAAAAGGAAAAAAACAATCCAAACAGTCCAAACAATCCATTGTCTTCAGTGACGAGTAGAGACCTAAAAAAATCCTTTAATTTGAGCAAGCCTCATATCTCCTACATCCCCTGAATTAACTCTCTGAGTCTAATTATGGTACAGTAGTGATATGTTTTATGTGCTCACATATTTAAGGTCCAGGTGTTTTCTATTCTTTGGATCATATTGAGACTTCTTTGAGATCTCGTACTCGAATAGAATAGAATAGAATAGAATTACTTTATTGATCCCAAACTAGGAAATTATGGTACTACAATCCTCGGACCAATTTAAGGACTCAATCTTTTTCTTTGCTGTGATCTAGGAATGAGACATCTGTAAGACACTTTGAGAACTTGGGAATGTTTGTGAGCTTCAGGGACCATTGGATGGGAGAAAACTGACCAGCGTCACACTAACCTTGTTAACATAAAACTCCTTTTTCTTCAAAGGTCACCCTCCTCGCCTTTTGTGGTCCCAAAAGACGGAGGTTCAGAGGTTGTCTTGGTCTGTCCCAGGCTCTCACCAATTATTCCTTTTCTCTATGATTTGTCTTACTGATGTGTCTGAAAATTGCTAAAATGGGATGAACCCAGACTCTGCCCCCCCCCCAAAAAAAAAACTCCTGGGTGGTCAGTCTATCAGCAGACACCAACTATCTCCCTCCGCATCAGTGTCACAGCACAGGCCTAATCTATCTGGCAAGCAAACGACATTATTGTCATTAGTCTCTTTGGGAATCTGAAGGGTCAGGAGAGGCTTGTTTGGTTACTGAGGCGGGCAGGAGGGTCAGGGTCAGCTCGGGGGATCTAACATGGCTTCATGACTGACTGTTATTTGACATTAGGGGGTGTGAGAGTTTTTCACCACACTAACATATGCACATGTTTTACAGCTCGGCCTCTACTGCTATTGTTGCTGGCAGAAGTTTGAATGAAATTCTGATGTTTGGATGTAAAGTGGGCTGGGTGCTGCTTTGGTATCTTTTACACTCAAACAAAGATAATTGCTGGAAACTTGTGTGTATTTGCTTTAAATTTGGGGCTTTTTAAAGAGACATCAAAAACGCTCTTCTAACGTGTGTTTCTACTTTGACATTTATATTATATACTCACATGTGTAAGTTATCAGGAGGAAATGCCCTGTGTACACTGAGCAGTCCTGAGAAATCCTGAGAATTCAAGAGTGGCCACAGCTCCCAAAGAAACTCAATCCCCATTAGGCACCATATTAAAACACCCAACTTCAAGGCAGGATTAAAGATGTTTACAACCTGGAACAGTTTTTGTTTCTATGGCAAACTTTCCAGTTATTTTAGGGCGTTTTCACACCGATGGTTTGTTTTCTCCGGTCTCAATCAAGGACCACTATGTTACATCGTTGCATAATTACCTCAAGTTTGGTCTGAGATCACTTGGGGACCAAAATGTGTGATGTGCAAACAAAATGCTCTCTGATTGGTCCAGATTTCTTGATGGAAAAATCCTGAAAGTAAACAAAAACTAGTTCCAATTTCAAAATGGACAGACAACATCACAGATTAATGTTGGGGCTGGTTATCGTTTTTTATGTTGTTGGTATTTATCATTGTAGGCACATTTTTGTGTTCTTGTGTTTGTCGAAAGTTGTGAGTTTAAACAGTCATCCGACCAAATCTCTATGAGCAACCACATATCCTCATGAGTCCACCGTCCATCCAAGATTCATTGTGCTGCTGTTGTGGTGGCAAAAGGCTTATAATCCTACCCATGATACACTGCGCGGCCATCCAAAAATGTGCAATGCTTACCGCAGTTATGTTGGATGGAGGTCGGTTCATGTTCTTACTACAAACAAACAAATTTCACCAAAAAGCAGACCGAGACCTATCTTTGTCAATCGGCTTGGTACGGTTGTTTGGTCCATTAGGGTTCAACTGTCAGATTTCACAGCAGTGCACTATAATTTGGCAAATGGACTCGAGTTTGTTTTGATGAAACCCCAAAACTGTTAGGTATGAAAACACCCTTAAAGGTATCTGGTATGTTTCCTTCAGCCGCCCCTTTTTCATGACAGATTCAAACAAGAAAATTGGTGAGTTTGCATGTTTACTCTCTCTTCAAATCCAGTCTGCTACAACCCCAAATACAATGTATGTTTACTCGTGCATATGCCAGCCCAACACTACTCTTCCTCTCCACCATTTGGTCAAAATATGGTCACTTCACTTCCAGAAAACCAACATGGTTGGGGGGGCAAATTCCAAACTTGAGGCTCCAGTCAAAAAGCCACTCGACAAACCAAAACCTGCATGTACTAGGATCCTATAAGATTAAAAAATAATCAGAGAAAGACATATTTAGCCATGAATTTCTCCAAAAACGATAGATGACAGTCAGGACACAAGGAGCCAAAGTGGTAAAAAAAAGAGACATCTGGACCCTCTAAAGCCACATCCTGGCAGAGCAAACCAGCATCAGCCGCACATTTCATCAGACCGCCGCACCACCACGACCACCGCAAGCAATTAGTTCAGCATGGCTTATATCTCGGCCCCCTTCTCTTCCCCTGTGGGAAAGACGACCAATTAGGCGGCGGAGGAGTGCGCGGGCGGAGAGAGCCAAAGAATGAGAGAAATGTAAACCCAAAGTGAAAGGCTGAGGGAAAATACCAGCGCTGTGCTTAATAACAATGGACTGCTCGAGTCAGTGAGAGGGGGACCGGCCTGATATGCAGTTGTTTGAAATCATCACTCCTAGAAGAAGGGGGGGGGGGGAGGGGGGGGGTGTATGGTTTCGTCCTTGGAGAAAGTCTTCCATATCTCACGAGTGTGTGGCATATTTGGTGGTAAAAGTCATAGAATATAAACACTACATGAGCGATAACCAAATCTGACAGGCATGCAAGTGTTTACGATGCGCACAATAAACCATTGCTGCTCTCGTATATTTCTCATAAGGATAGTTTATTAGTACCAACTCAACCTGTAATGATTGTCAGACTTT
Source organism: Labrus bergylta (assembly GCF_963930695.1). NCBI lineage: Eukaryota > Metazoa > Chordata > Actinopteri > Labriformes > Labridae > Labrus > Labrus bergylta. Next base: position 32,776,207 of record NC_089195.1, read on the forward strand.
AGTGAATCAAACCAACAACTTTTTAAAGCCAGAGTCAGAAGCTCTTTCTAAAACAAAATCAAATATAGATTTATACAAAAGTAATGCTGCTCAATTATCCCTTCTGGGCCTCCATACATGTCTGCAGAGACTATGTCCTCTGACTGGATTTGATTTGTTTCGGTTGACTCGTGAGGTTTTTTGGGTCGAGGAGCTAGTGTGTTTCCTCCTCCCAATGAAAGCACACAGGTGAGTTTAGGAGAGGATACAATTCAGCGATTGGACGTGATTCAAACCAGTGATTATGACTAGAGATGCACTGAGCTCCTATTTTTAAGTACCGATACTGGTTCCGATATTCGTGTCGTGTGTGAGGCTACACAAAGCTGTAGTAAACCTGGCATTGCATTGTACTGTCTTCACATACAAACAGGAAGCAGGTTTTTCAAGTTAAATCTCTCAAACTGAAGTGTAAGAATTTTACTTTTTAACACATAGAAGGAGCTGTTGCATCTCGTCCGAACGTCGTCATGGAGACGATTTGTGGACACTTCTTTCCAGTTCGGTCTGAACGTCTTCAAAGTGAGACTGTGCGGGTTGAGAATGTTTAAAGTGTCCAACCATATTTCCTCAACTTAATTTTGTTTATATAGCACTTTAAACACAACATAGTTGATCCAAAGTGTTGAACATTGCAGAAACAAAGCATTAGAAAGTAACAGACAGTGACGTGGATCGGCTTTCCTCTGTCCGATATCTAATATGTAAATTACATCGATATCAGACCCGATACTGATATAAGATCAGATCGGTTCCATCTGTAAATACGACTGACCTGGACGTAGCAACAAAGGAGAGAAAATAATGATAGTGAGGTGAAAAGCCAAGCAGATAAAGTTTTAGTTCTTGTAAACTCTACTCTCCAGAAACCATCTAAGGAATCAGTTTGTTTGTGGCTTTAGTTAATAAGCTGCATCAAACCAGATTCCGTCAGCTATTTAAATGATTCATATTCAATAAAAAGTGATGGTAAAGTTCCCGAAAGACATTCATCTTTTTTACGAAGGACCAGAATTCCTGTAGTGGATTTTACACACTTTTTTTTTTTCCCTGGGTGGTGGCTACAATAAAAAGTGTAATATTTTCAGGTCCTGGGGGTTTAGCGCTTTGATGAAGTGTGAGTGAGCGTTTGCACATTTTTTTTTTCTCCGCTTCCATGGTATCAGTGAAAAACAATGATTATCCTCTCGGAGCACAATCAGAAACACATGCCTATCACAGGGTGCGATCTGCAGCAATAAAGCGTCTGTGGCTGTTCAACGCATGTAAACTGCATTAAGTCATCAGGAGAAAAAACGGTGATATGCTGTGAGGGCAAACTCACTCGGGACCCTCGTTAGATCAAGGCCTTTGAAAACTCATCGTGAGGTATGCAGGCTCCTTAACTCTTCCAAGTGTATTCCCCTGTGTCTGCTCTGAGCCCCTCCCCCTCCTCCTCTTCCTCTTCCTCCTCCTCCTCCTCCTCTCTCCTCCTCCTCCCTCCTCGTCCTACTCCTCTCTCCTTCTCTTCCTCTCTCCTCCTCCTCCCTCTTCTCCTCCTCTTCTCTTCTCTCCATCCTCTCTCCTCCTCCTCCTCCTCCTCTCTCCTCCTCCTCCTCTCTCCTCCTCTTCCTCTTCCTCACCCTCCTCTCCCTCATCCTCTTCCTCCTCCTCTTCCTCACCCTCCTCTCTTCCTCCTCTTCCTCATCCTCCTCTCCCTCATCCTCCTCCTCCTCCTCCTCCTACTCCTCCCTCCTCCTCCTACTCCTCTCTCCTTCTCTTCCTCTCTCCTCCTCCTCCCTCTTCTCCTCCTCTCTCCTCCTCCTCTTCCTCCTCCTCCTCCTCCTCCTCTCTCCTCCTCCTCCTCCTCTCTCCTCCTCTTCCTCACCCTCCTCTCCCTCATCCTCCTCCTCTTCCTCACCCTCCTCTCTTCCTCCTCTTCCTCATCCTCCTCTCCCTCCTCCTCTCTCCTCCTCCTCCTCCTCCTCCTCCTCCTCCTCTATGAGTCTGTCTCACATCAGGTTCAAACTCCTCAGCAGCTCAACAGCTACGTTTTCAGAGTTAAAGGACCAATCAGTAAAATATCTACTGACTGAGATGATAAAGGTATCTTACTATCTGATCAGACATTAAGGAAACATGCTCTGTTGAAGTGCTGGCTTCTCTGACAACAATGCAGCAGCCAGTATGTCCTCCTTCTAACTTTAGATTCTGCTCCTGAATGCTCTGGATTTGTTTGGACCAGAGCAGGTAGGCGGTTTTAAGGCGCCCCTCAGTTTGTCAGATATGAGAGCAGTTATCAGGTCAACAGGTGTTGCAGCGATGGAAGAGGTCAAGAGAAGTGGTTCAGATAGAAGTGATTGTACCCGACCTAAAAAGCCTCTGCATGTTTCTAATAAGCTCCACGAGCAGAAACGTGCTCAAACTAGGATCAATATTGGAGATGCTTTTGAAAAATGGAGAGAGGTTAGAACACAGAAAGGTTTACAGACCCATGCAGAGCTGGATAAACACTGAAGCTTCAGTGATCATTTGTGCATCATGACAGAATGATTTATCCAGCTATCGTTCTTGACACCTGTTCTCTCTTCCTCTCCTCCCTCAGGTATGATGGTCGTGATCGTCCTGCTCCTTATAGCCATCATCGTGATCGCTGTGTGGCCCGTGTAGCTGAAGAGGACAGCGGCGGTCGTGGACACGGCAATCCCTACACTTTGGTTGCAGAATCCTACTTTTAAACCTCGTGCACATGTACAGACATTCTTTTAATCCCGATCTCTAGTCGGGTTTTTATTTCCCATTCTCTCTCTTCACATTGAGACACAAAGGTTGTGAATGATTTCCCGACAGAGGCGATGTGAAAAAACTCCTTTAGCGGCACGGTACCATGTGCCTGGTGACATCAACAATCATTTGGGTGAAAGGCAAAGAAATAACTTCTGTGTAAACTGTCTTCTTTATAGGTGTCATTAAACTGAAAATGTATGAATTAGTCAAACTGTTTGGAGGTTTTTTAAACCCCTCTGATCCTGGACTGTGGTGAATGTTGACCCAGGAGTAGGACCTCCCGCAGGCAGCAGGAGCGTTCCCCTCATAAGTCTGACTGTGGTCTGTCTGAGGCTCACCCTGCCAACAGTCATTCTGCAAGCTTTGCAATACTCACACTCACTTCTATTTGCTCATGCATTACTGTAGCAGCTGTAATGTTATCATTTGTCTTCAGATTTTACAGAGTTTATAGAACAGCTCTCAGCCAAAACAAGCAGCTCGGCTGTGTGACTAACATGGCTCTCTTGTCCTTCGTTGTAAATCAGCTCGGCTCGTAATTTCTAATAAAGATCATTTCTAGTTAAAAGTCCCCGGGCTCCTGTCTGTCTGCTTCAACGCTCCGGCCTTACTCTGCAGAATCGTACCGTTTAGTGTCATGATGTTTGGTTGGGTGCATTTTTTAAAGGTCACATGTTATGCTAAATCATTTTCACCATGTTCCTCTGACTCTAATATGTGTCTCTAGTCCGTCTACAAACCCCCCCAATGATGAGAAAAGTCCATCTTCTCTGTCTTTTGCCTGCTCCACTTTTCAGAAAATATGTGCTCAAACAGGCCGTTTGGAGATTCTCCCTGAGTGACATCACAAAGGGCAGTAGCCCCTCCCCCAGGTGGGTGTCTCCTTCAGACGTATTTCTAGGAGGGTGGAAATTTTCTTATCTTATAACCAATTATCTGAAGTCCATATATCATGTTTTATTTTATGGGTGGCCCTGGCTCAGTTGGTAGAGTCATCACCTCTCAACCAGAAGGTCAAGGGTTCAATCCCCAGCTGAGCAACATGTCCAATGTGTCCTTGGGCAAGACACTTAACCCTGCATTACTCCCTCTGCTTCAGTGGTAGTGTATGAATTAATTAGTGTTGTACTAACTCTCTGATATTCATCCTTTGGATAAAAGCATCTGCTAAGTGAATTGTAACATTTATTTTGAAATTGACTGGACGTTCTGTGAGTTTCCTTTTTCTGACTTCCTGTCCGGGTCGTTCTATTCCGTCCAGCTTGACGTGTGCGTGCGGCTAATTTGAAACAGATCAGGCGCATCCACAAACTCCTTGCAAACTCATAACACTCACATAATCAAAAAACGGATTAAATAAAAACAGACGCTTTAGGATTTTGAATGTAACAAGAGTTTATTTGAACTGAAAATCAGAATTTAGTTCTACCAGGTTGGTGTGTTCAGTAGTTATTATTTCCTTCTTTAATGGCAACAATCTAAAACGAGCACAAACAAAATACAAAAAAAAAATAGAGTTGAAAAAAGACAATAAAATCCACAATGTCTTGTGTCATTAAATATATTCATATATAATAACCATAATATATTAGTACGCATTGTAAAACAACATTGCAAAAAGTCTTGGCAATGGTGACAACTAAACAACATTTACAATTCATAGTATGAACACAAAGCAACACGCTTTGACAGGTGTGTGTGTGTGTGTGTGTGTGTGTGTGTGTGTGTGTGTGTGTGTGTGTGTGTGTGTGTGTGTGTGTGTGTGTGTGTGTGTGTGTGTGTGTGTGTGTGTGTGTGTGTGTGTGTGTGTGTGTGTGTGTGTGTGTGTGTGTGTGTGTGTGTGTGTGTGTGTGTGTGTGGCGGTTCATCAGGAAGCTCGTCAAACCATCGCTGAGGACACAGGATGTCACATTTACAGCATGAGGCTCCACGGACTCTAAAGGTTACAGACGACTTTGAGCCAAACAGAAACACTGACATGGACAGTTGTGGTGCGGAGTGAGACATGAAGGCAGGAACATGTGATCATGTGATCATAGTGTGTACGATGATGTCATCAGTGATGCTGGCGAAGCACGTAACATTCTTATGGACGTCGTCTAACCCGACACAGATTATCTTCTTCTTTTTTTTTTCCTTTTTTTTTTTTTTAACAGTTGAACTCTGGTGAAATCGATCCATCAGAAATCAGAAATTATTGTCATTTAAATGAAGGAAGTTGTAAGGAAGCCCTAAAGGGACATGCATCCAAACATTTATTATTTTCTTTCAAAATAAAAGCAGGTTTTTAACTTAACAGGAAGTACAGTTCTCTTAGCTTAAAACAAAATACAAAATAAAAGCATGACAAAAACTGTTTTTGAAATGAAAAAAATGTAATTAATCGCAATTAATTTTTGTATTTTAGCGTTTGATCGTGATGAATCGTGTGACAGCTGATGTCTAGAAATCGTTATCACGGGAACACAGAGATTATTGAAATGTACCGATGTATGTCCAGTCAGGGCTTCCGTAGAGATCCACTAGATGAAAACCATTTGTTAAAAAATACCTTTCGAGTTACTATCACTCACACTGAATAAAATCCTGTAGAACATCGAACACGTGTGTTGACATGGACTGAAAGGAATCCCCGTTTATTTATTTTTACAAACCTGAGCTGTGTTTTTCTACACGCATCCCTCCAGAGGAATCCAAACTGAAACTTCACACTAAATAAAAAAACGAGCGATGTGGTTTGAATCGAGCAGCACCAAGCGATTGCAATTCAGCCCGTTTGTCCCTGTGCGAGTGTGGAGGTGAAGAGAATGAATGTGACAGGTCAAAGGGGACACTGCAGCTCCTGAGTGTCCCTTCTTTAAAGAGAATGTACAGTCATGCATTGTGTTTGCAAAAGAGTGTGTGTGTGTGTGTGTGTGTGTGTGTGTGTGTGTGTGGACTGGGACTGTATTTAAATGCTCCCTCATTGGACCGTTGGATCTGATTTTATAGAGATGGAAAACGAGAAGAGGTGGACTCCAGAAAAACACACGATCATGATAAGTGTGTGAGCTTTTTCATGACGGATTCACCGCTGCAGCACGAGGTAAGGACATCCTCGTCGTCTTCTGATTCCGATGCTAATCCCTCCTCTTACAATCTGCATTCAAACATCGATGAAAACTAAAGATGTAAGAATCTGTGGGGTGGATTTTAACATAACTCAAAGCACACACGTTGGATTCACTTAAAGAAACTGCAAAGAAAATATGTCTACTGTTCAAGGGAAGAGGAGAGATGGTGACAGCCTTCTTTTTTGCCTCTTGACACTGAGATGTGTGTGTTGCAGTTTTATTTTGAAAAGTAAAGAAGAGGAAAGGAAGTAACTTTAAATTTCATCCTCCTTTGAGAACATGTACGCTTTGTTGTTCAGGTTTCTTTTTTCTCTTATTCTTTTATTGACATCAAAATTATCATTCAGTGAGCTAAACTCTATTTTTGTTAACAAGGCAGAAGGAAACTCTCCAAAAATGGAGGTCGTTGCTCTCAGAGGCGGACCTTAAGCTTTTTAACATATTTCAGTGGACTCCTTCTCTCAGAGCGGATCCAAGGGAAGAACTGGAGCACATGAATCACTTAAGGCAAATGTATTTAGGTGCAAAGGACTAACGTTTCCATGCACTGCGTCGTCAGTGACAGATATTTCTCTTTCAGGATTAATCTGTCGTCATTTACTGTCTTCAAATATTTGTTTTCACGAGCTGGTAGAAAAGAAAAATGTTTACATCGACACCAAAGTCTGCATTGATGCTCTTGTGAAATACCGTGTGCACATCTTCATGCTGTACTTTCACCCACACAGCACGACCCGCCACAATAAAAGCCCAAACACAATTGGTCTTCTGTGAATTTTCCTGGAAATATTCTCACTTAAATGTGGATCAAATTCATTAAAAACAAAAAAAAACTAAAGAGGCCATATTATTTTTTCTGCATATTAGTGATCCAAGAAAAGATGTTCTGTGGTTTTATTTTGTTAAATATAAATCGATAATGTTAGCCTTTCTCCTTCTTTAGGGCTAAAAGATCCTGCAGGGTTTGTTAAATAGAAAATAAAACATATCAGTAACTCAGTAAATCAGTGCGTTTTTGGAAATCCAATTTTTGTAAAAATGTGGGTTTTGTAAATGCAAAGGTTGTGATTTTTACTGCAGCCTGTTCTCCGTAAATCACTGCAACTCATTTATATAAAACTTCAGAATCTGGAGCATCACTAGTGGTCGGCTAACTGGACATAACAGGATCAGATGTGAAGCGTTCACATGCAGCTTTGTAGGAAATACAGAACCAGTAGAATCCAACCAGTAAAGACAGAAAAGGGCCCAACAGATGATTTAAGCAAACCAGAGATTATTCAGGGAGGGGGGGTAAAGCGACAGATTTATCTTTAAGTCTCTCCTGACATCATGAAATTCTTCGATTGTAAAAATCTTAAATGTAGGACGACATGTTTTATGTTTCTTGAGTCACTGATGTACCTGGTTTTGTAAGAAAAGGGGAAATGATGGAAGTAATATGTAGATAAATGTGCTGTGCATTCATGTGGCTTACAAAAAAAAAAAAAGGTTTTATGGCACAATTCTTAAAGAAGGACTCGTGACTGAAACCCACACAGGTTAAATAACCTGCAGCGGCTTAGAAGTGGCTTTTTTTTTGTTTTTTTTTGTTCTGTGTCATTTTTAGAACCAGCAGTAAACGTCCATGAAATCAACAATGTACAAAATATAATGCTGTCATACGGAGATAAAAGGAACACAGATAACTTTATATGCTGGTAATAGGTGCAAATTCGGCAAAAATCCACGAGAGAGACAGATCTCAGAGTAAAATAAAAACCATCACACCAAATCTGCAGGGTGAGCTCCTTCAACAAAAGTTCACTAGAAAAAAACATCCTAAATAATTCTCTTCATGCTTCTACACAAAAAAAAGCAGCGACATAAACAGTCTCTTGTCTGTCCGTGGTGCTCCGCCTGCCTCTTTTCCAATTTTTTTTTTTTTTTTCAAACGACCCGCTCAGCTCTCCTCTCCATGTTCCCCCCCCCCCTCCCCATCGTCTATGGCTTCTTGCACTTGCCTTTCTTCTCGCGCTGCTGGAACTTCCTGAGCCTGCGCGCCCACGTGTCCCTCCACTGGATAACCAAGCTGCCTTTGTCTGCCACCACGCCACTCTGCCCGGGGGAGTCCTCGTCGTTCCCCAGCAGCAGGTACTTCTTCCCCGGCTTGATCTTGGGACACTTGCAGGCCACGTCCTTGGCGCGGACCCACAGGAACTGGTCGCCGCGGCGGATGCGGCTCTCGCCTTGCTTGTACACGGAGATGATGTTGACGGTGAACTTCCACCACTCGGCGGCTTTGTCCGCCTTCAGGATGTGGACCTGGACGGCTGCAGTAGACAACAGAGATGACACATTATCACTTCATGAGAGATTTACGACATTCCACCGATGTGCAATCAGCGTCTCGGCAGGAGGTGATTTTTTATTAACAAAGAGTCTGCAGCCATTCTTACAACTTTATGAGGCTGTAATGAGGCCCAGCGGTGTTTGAGCTAAATGCTAACGCTAGTGTGCTCACATGCTGCCAATAACAAAGACGAGCAGATCTGTGGAAGACCGTACATGAAACGTGCACTCATTTATCTGCCTTCAAAGTACTAATAAATAAAAAAACAGATAAAACACAACATTGCAAGGACACAAATATTTGTTGCATTAAGAGAAATGTTTCAACAGTTGACCTTCAGGACTGCTGTAAATTTTGGGGTCATGAGAAAAAAAAAATTCTCTGCAAAATCGAACTTTTCCCTCATGATGCTCGACAACAGAGACAATCTCTAGGACTAAAGCTAAACCTATCATCCTGAGCTGAGCCTTGAAGCGTGCACAATGTTTACAGTATGTTACACATTACAGGAGAAGTCCATTAATCAGCAAGTCATTCAAAAGCATCCTGTGGAGAAAAACTCTGCACATTTAAAGCGTTTGCACCCCCGTGGACAAAGTAGCGCCCCCTCTTATCTGGGCAAAAAATTACTGAAGGCAGCACATCTCAAACTCCAGGTTAAGAAGAACAAAACACTAACATCACATCACAGAAAAAACAAAAGCATGCACTCCAGCACAATGCTATCTTCAGAGCGTTTTGTAATGACCACCTCTACTGTTTCTAAACACTGTTTGTTAAAGTTTGTTGTCATGGTAACTTAAAGGGGACATATTATGAAAAGTGTTTTTGAACATTTTTTTGGGTAACCTGAGAGTCTACTGACCCACAACATGTGAAATAAACCCATCCAGTCCTTTGTTTGTGGTCTGCATAAGTCTTAGAACACAGAGAAAAATGCTCTGTTTCAAATGTGCTCTCCTTGTGATGTCACAGTGGGATTCTGGGAAAAAAAAAAAAAAACTCTCCCCTCCCCTGATACCTCCACCCATGGACTCGACTAGAACGAAACTTTTGCGCAGGTCCTCCATTTTTATTCTCTCTACAGAGGAGTGATGTCTACGGGGAAAACTCGGGGGGGGGGGGGGAGTCATTACATTTAAAGAGACACACACACCAAAATGGAGCGTTTATAGAGAGAGAGCTGGTTTATACAGGGTCACAAACCTCCTCTGGTGTTTGATTCATGTTATATTTTGACCACAGCACAGCACAGATGTTTCATTTAGACCACAGGGGACTGTTTGAAAAGGTGGAAAAGTGCTATAATATGTCCTCTTTAAAGTAAACATATCGAGGTAACCACATCAGATCGTGGTCAGGTAAAGCGTTTCTTATCAGGATTACACGCTGCTTTGCTTCAAGTTTGGACTCTATGGTTATTCTTTTCACAAAGTACGTCTACAGCACAGCGATCTCAACATATACTTTATTTTTAGAAGGTTAAACGAGTGTCCCGCGGTGCATTCACCTTTTCGTTTTAGTCTTTCCATGCCCTGCCGCCGTGATCCAAATACTCCTGGTCTTCTGTGCCAAAACTTTCACTTTTAACAATCCCTTTCCCCCTGAAACCGTCCAGTCATTATTTATTTATCGATGCAGTTAAATAAGACTTGTTATGAGAACTAACCACCGCTCTCCTTTATGAAGACATGCAGCTATTTTTATTATTCTAATGAGAGCTCGTGCTTCGCTCCAATTTGCTGCATCAGGTTTTCATCGCGGCGTAACCACCGCGCTCAAACATCTCTGTCACAATGGAAGGAAAGACTCTTTTTTCCTGCCAGGCCTCGCTGCCTCTTTTTCCAACTGTGACCACTATTCAATCATCGGGCCGCTCTGTCCTCAGAAACAACAAGAGTAGAGTTGGCAGTTAAAACCCCACAGGGCACGGTGTGGTGAGGGGCTCACGGTGAGTTCTGACCCTTACTGGGAGTCATGAAGGATTCTTTCACAGTGGCGGCTCGCCTGATTGGCCTCAGTGTCACACGGGGTCAGTTTACTCAATCTGGATGATCGAACAGCAGGGGCGTGCCCAGAGGGGTGGCATGGGCCCCCCTAGAAATCCAATTGGCCACCCTAGGTGCCACCCCAAAAATCCAAAACTGTGATGTTAGTAAGGCTGAATAATTGATATTTATTTGTGTGTTTGTTCCCACATCACACTTAAAGCCCTCCCAGTATAAGTCAGTGCCCCAGTTTAAAAAAAGTCTGGACATGCCCCTGTTGAATAACTTAATAATCCAAAACAGATCACCCACTGACGCTGCAATCGTCACACATTTCTTGGTCAGGTGAGTGCAGGTAGTAATGCTCCTGTGTAGAGTTTCCATAACTTCTCTGTTTTCTGTTTTGTTAAGCCAAAGAGTTATGACACCGAACCGCCCCAGCAGCGATTTCAGGCTTCAATAACAATCACCTTGAAGTATTCAACCTTCATGCTGATGGTCTTGTTAGCTTTTGTATGTCCTAAAGAGGCATCAATATTCATTCTAGTCTGTTATTATAAGCCCCTAAAAACATCTCACAGGAGCTTTAAAGTCAACACTTTAAGTAAATAAATGCTAACAGTAAGCTAATGCTAATGCTAAAGGCCTCATATCTGGATTGGAACCAAATCCTTCTGATGACATCCAAACAAGTTGGATATTTTTGTGATTTTTAAAGGTCTCTTAAAAGGCATACATTTTTAGATGTTTAATAAATGATTTTCTTTCTTTGATGTGGATATTTAGTGATATTTATTTTGTCATCAAGTTAGCACGAGCTGCAGAAAAAGCCGTTGCTAACACCTACAAGGTGAATAAATCTATAGAAGGGAAGTCATTAAATTCAGAAAAATAAAGAGTGACAGGTCCATTATCATGGACTAAACCTGTGGTACAGATAGTGTTTTTTATCCTCAGTGGAACAGGCTGCTCGCTGGTCCAGCAGTGATACAGAGCTCCACATGCATTATGTCCATTACTACCGACAGACCTCAGTGACTTGTAATGTGATTTAGGGGCGAGTGAGGACTATTAGCTGGAAGACAGTGGGTGATATAACGTGATGAATCAGCTGGTTCTGTTCCTCAGAGAGAGAGAGGAAGAAGGTTTCCTCTCATTGATCCAAACCCAGCACGTATCAATATGCATTACAGCGACCACAAGTTCCATTATACTCCCCCTGTAGTTACAGGCTCTTAAAGTGACTGGCTGTGTTTCACCTTCATGGTTCACTAATAGAGAACCTACATTAAGCACTTTTAAGGTTTTTCTCCCTTTGGGCCTCTACATAATCACTGCCTCTGTGGTCACACTTTATGAATGCCCAAGTTCAAAAGACTGCTGATGATTGGGAGCTGGGCTGTCTCTGCACCGTCACTGCCTGCTTTTTTGAATTTCACAACAGTATTATAATTCAGGGCTGCATGGTGGTGCAGTTAGTGCTGGTTCCTGGTTTGAATCCACCAAGCATTCTCCACCTAACGTTTTTTTTCTGGGCACCAGCATCATTTTTCTATTTTTCTTACAATGAGTAGAGAGCGTTCACAGTAGAAAGCAACCGCCTCGAGAAAAAGTCAGGACATACTGCATTCATTCATTTGTCTTTGTCCTGTGGCTGTTTGTGTTCATTCTCTGGCCGCACAGCGAAGAGTCTCACCGTCACTCTTAACTGCAACTGACTATTCTCACCTTCAGTGTAATTCTATGCCGAGAGTTAAGGTGACACTGCAAGAGAGCCCCAGCGTCTTTTCTTCTGAGCGCTCTGCCTTTTTTTGAAAATCTTGAGGCGCTGTTGACGTCACCGGCGCTCTTTTCCAAATGTATGATATTCTCTGTTTTTGCCGTCTTGGATTTGTGTCTTGTATCCACATCCTCTTTGCTCTGTGTCTGATCGGGCAAAAAACGATCCCAAATATAAGCAGTGTTGGTCATACAGCGGACGTTGTCAACAGACTGTTGTCATAGAGACGGGCAAACACTCCGGTGCGCACAGCCAGTGCTTTTCTGCCCAGAAAAAAAACTCTCGGTGGACACGAGGCCTCCCTCAGAGCTGCACTTTGAAGGCCCCTAACGATAAAGTCCAAACTACAACTATACTGGGCTGTCATTGGCAATAAACTTAACCTCCATGCTGCTTGTAGATAAATGTCATCCTGATGTTTGACCTGCTGTGACCCCAGCACCACCTTGACCCCGCCCCCTCTTTCTGTTCTGTCTGTTTGAGTTAAGTGAATAACTACTGTACACTGAAAAGTATGCTAGTTATACTAACCACTGATTATTCTAAGATCAGACATCCCCCCCTCCCTCCCTGCCCCCCCCGCTCCCTCCTGTGATTCTTTATGTGCGTCTGTATGTCGACCGCAGAAAGCTTGTAGCGTCGTTTCTCTACGCAGCATGGCGCCCCGCTCCCCTGCTGCTCTTTTCACAACGACCCCGCAGCCACAGCATCGCTCTACTCATTCTGTAGATCCACATTGTGTTTGACTTTTCTTTTTCGATCAGCCTCGCCGAGCTGGTTGTGGGTTTTTAAAAAAAACAAAACTCTACGGGGATCTTGTTCCAGCTTGTTGTGAATCTCGAAAACATGCTGCTGCAAACTATAGATGGATATGACAAGCGGCTTAATGCTTCTCGTGTACAAAAGCCCCCCTGCTGACGGCGAGGCACGGGGAAAGTGGATTACACAGGGGATGATGGAATATCTCAAACTAATGGTGGACACATGGTTTCACCAAAACCTGACTGTAAAAAGGGGAAACGATCCTATTTATATAAACTATATTAACCTCGGTGCAAAAAGAAACATCCATATCTAAACCATCAGAACCAGCGGCTCCCTCACACCTCTCTCTTTTCATTTCTGACACACACATGCCAAACCCTTTGTGAGCCTCCCCCTCGCTTCACTCATGGGAGATTGTACATACATGAGGGCACTCAGTAACGTGTTGAGTGATTGTTTTCTCTCCACTACAACATCCTCATGTCTCTTTTTTACCGCTCCACCTCTCCACCCTCCACTGAATGCCGCCTGTGTGAATCACTCAGGTGTGACATAAATGTTCCACTGATGAAACCGTCTGTCATCTCTTGCAGCGGATTTGGACGAAAAAATATGGACCTGATATTGAAAAAGATAACACAACATCGTCTGCAAAGCACATAACTCAGGAGCTCCTTTGACTTTGTGGGAGCGAGTTTTTGTGACTTTTGCGACCAAGCGGCAACTTCCAGTGTTGAAATATGAAGCCAATGTGGATACGGGAAAAAAATAATAATGCAGTTCCTCGAGTGTCCACTTGAGGTTTGATCCAAAAGCTAGGAATCCCTATCAACACCCATGTAGAAATTTACATTTTTAAAGTAGAAATAAAGAAGTTTACAGCCTTGAACAAAGTACCTTCATCTAAGTCAAGCAGCATTTCACAATAAAAGCATCTGGGTTGGAGACATTTTGGCTCATTAAAGGTCACATGTTCTCATCCTCTTAAACCAGTTTAAATAAGTCTTAGAGCTCCTAAAATCATGTGTGTGACGTTTCTTGTTCTAAAGCCACTCTGATCCTGTATTTGATCATGTCTATAAACCCCTCTATTTCAGCCCTGCTCAGAACAGGCTGTTTCTGTGTCTGTACCTTTAAATATGTAAATGAACTGTGTTTGACCACTCCCCCTCTCTGGAAGGGCTTGGGTGTCTCTGGCTTTCTCGCTCCTATTGTTTATGGTGAGAAGGTAGACTCAGAGGGCAGAACAAACACCTAGCTGTGGGAGTGTCACCCACCTGGGGGAGGGGCTACTGCCCTTTGTGATGTCATGAAGGCAAAGTCTCCAAACGGCCTGTTTGAGCACACATTTTCTGAAAAGTGGAGCAGGCAGAAGATGGAGAGGATGGACTTTTCTCATCTTTGGGGGGTTTGTAGACGGACTAGAGACACATATTAGAGTTAGAGAAACATGGTGAAGTGTATTTGGCAGAATATGTGACCTTTAATCAAAACGCTCTCCATCGACCTTTGGAGCCAGCCTCTACTGGACACTCCAGGAACTGCAGCTTTTTTGCACTTCATTTCCTAAGACACATGGTCGCCCCTTGATTGCAACTCTCTGAAAACAGTCAGATAACTGAAACAATCTTGAACATTTGTTGCTGAGCGGCTCCCTCCTCCCGCCAGCAGCAGTGAGGAAGGCCCTTGTTGGAAGAGGAGGTGTCAATAAGCCGACCCCCTAACTCCTCCAAATCCTCTGCAGAACAAAGCCCGCGCCTGTCCGTCAAGCTGCTGAGGTATGCCGCAGGATGCCGGCTGATCGGTTGACCGGTTTCAGCAGCCTGACTTCAATCAGGGGAGGGGACTCGGGGAGGGGCAGAGGGGAGAGGTCATACGTCTTATCCACACCTTGAATGGCGTGGCGGACGGGTGCTCACAGGAATGCAGCGAGAAACACGTCGGTTTTAGGAGGGGGGGGAGTGGTCTGGCTTAATGAGGATCTCTGAGAGAGCACCCACTGTCCGTCACACTGTCTATGCTTTATCCAGCCCTGTCTTAAATGCCTATTCAGAGACCCCCCCCCCACACACACACACCTCAGCCTAATTCTTCATCCTGCCCTTTCTCTCCTTCTGTTTGTCTGCTTCGCTCTTCTTCCTTGAAGATTTGCTGTCGTCTGTTTGATCCTTTGTCTCTGTGCTCAGAGAGCCGGAGTGAGCCATCAGTGAGATGCCTCCTCGACAACGAGTGTCAGAAATGTTGGATTTCTGTAACAGATTTGTGGTTGTGTTGCAGCGATTACACTGCTTCCAACAGTCTGTCCATATAAATATATATGTCCAACTTTAACATGTATATCTTTGATTGCACGGCCACGAATTTGCACAGCTCTGGACAACCCTCTATATCATTATTTGAATTTCTCTTGGGATCAATAAAGTATCTATCTATCTATCTATCTATCTATCTATTGCACATTCACCACTGTCATCACTGTTTAATGCAAACTTACATCTCTTACCTCCAGCAAGTTTTTTTACATTCAGTTGACAAGCCTGAATAAATGTTGTATTTTATTTTTATTTTTATTTTTTTAAACCAGTAGGAATGTTAAGTTAAATCCTTGATTCATAAATCTCTTCTTATTCTTATTTTTTATATTTTAAGTGCTTATTTACTATGTATCTATTCTTATATCGTTGTATTTGCTTTGGCTGCTGAAACACCACAATTTCCCAGTTTGGGATCAATAAAGTCATTCTATTCTATTCTGACACATACTGATTGGTTGAACAACGCAAAATTGTTGAAATGATCCCCAGAAAATGTCCTGCCTTCAGTCATCGTTTTAAACCAACCATTAAAAGAGACTCGCACAAATACATTGGCAACTTCTTGGGATTGCGATGTTTTTATGAAACCTGAAGAGCGGCATAGAGGAAGCACGACGAAATGAAGGCCTTCCTGCTCCTGCATAGTCGTATTTTGCCTCGTTCAGTTGTGAATTTAATTTAAAGATCAGATTGGCTTCTGTGGAAGATGCTTGTTTTGAGTTCTACCTTTTTCCTTCAGTTGGTTAATTAATCTCTTTTTTTCAATCTGCTTACACTCAGTATCTCCTTCTTTCCCCGAGGTTTTATTTTATTCTTACTCTGCTCATCCTTCCTAGCCATCTTAGGGAAGGTAACATTTGCTTTCAACTTTTACTAATCATAAAGAAAAAATTACCCGATATTGGGAGCCTAGGACATTTGAAACATTTAATGAAACAAGTATCATTAAAACTGTATCAAAGTTTAAAACTCGGGTTTGGTTACATCCCTGAATCAGACGGAGAAACGTGTTTTCGGGAACCCGGGTCTCGTCAGTGAAATAATCTCCGGCATGTTTCATCCATCAGACACATGTTTTTAAGCTTTCCAGTAAATCTGAACATTATTCCAAGTCTCAGGTTAAAAAGGATGGCGTTGTTGACTCACCGTAATCTTTCTTGCAGTACTTCTTCATGTTGATCTTCAGTTTGCCTTTCGAAGCCTTGCAGTAAGAGTCGCAGTCTGGAAAAAAAAACAGAGAGAGAAATCAAAGTTAAGAGGCCGGACGAGGAAAAAAGAACTCGGATGATTTGTTATTTTTTAACGGGATAAAATTTATTTTGGCAGTAGAAAGAAAAAAGGTGTTTGTCTGTAACATGAAGGCCTCATTTTAAATAAAGTGAAATACAAATCTGAAATATTGTTCTCAGAACTTTGTAAAGGAAATCCTAATAAAATGAGACTCTAATGATTCCTCATATTTACTGTCTGCATTAACTAGTTAATCAGGATTAATGTCTGAAATTAATGTATTCATTTATTTTGTATCAAAATGAATCTCATGCTATTTTGTCCCTTTAGGCTCACCGTAGATTATCCTCCTCAGCTTTAGACAGTACATTACAACATTTCAAAATAAAAGCCTAACAATTCATATTTTTAAACGTGATTAAATTTGTGATTACTCTCGATTCACTTTTGAAAATTCCTGATTAACCTGTATATTAAAAAAAATCATTTGACAGGCCAAATTTTAAAAGGTAATTCTTTTGCCTGACTGTTGATTTTTATTTTGTTATTGTCCTGAGTTGATCTCTTTGCTTTAAGCGCATGCTAAATAAATAAAGTTATTATGATTATAGGTGAATACTAGAATAGAATATCTTTATGTAATTGTAGCAGGTACAACGTGATTCAATGTGAAACTCGTCGTCAATGAGACGGTAAAAAAAGTAAACAACAACAATAAACAATGATTAATATAAACAACACAGTAATACATGAAAATGGCAAAGTAAGGGACGCCGATGGCCTAGAGGTGAGGTCATGCCACATGTGGTCAGGTTAAAGTCCACAAAGCAGGCTAGAGCTGGAAAGGAGGCCCTGGTCGGACTTGAACCCGGGGCCTCCTGTCCTGCATGTCATACCCGACTCTCTCTCTCTCTGATTTCCAGCTCTATCGACTGCCCTGTCCAAATACAGGCAAAAGCCCAAACATGAAAAGTAACACCTTGGAGGACCAAAGATTAAACACAACACACAACATAATACACAACATCCCACATGTGATCATGAGGACCTCTGAGAGGACCTGATGGTACCACTACCCACTCACTCCCTGTCACACTGTGGGAATGTGTCAGGCCTCTGCACACCACCCTCCTCCTCCCACTCCACCCGCCCTCCACTCCCTCCAAATCTCACCTCGCTTGTCACCCCCCCCCCCCGACCTCCAGAAAAAAAGAAATAACCCCGGGATCACTTCAAGGCCTCAGCGAGGAGCATGTCAAGCTTTTGCATTTATTGCAGTGTAGACAAGAGGAGGGAGGGGGTGTGGGGGGGCTGAGGCCTGGCAGCTTTTTTGGAGGGAGTGGAGGGTGAGGGGGTGTGAAGGGGGTCAATGCCACACAAAGGGAGGTCAGGAAGGGAAAATTAGCCATCCATGAAGCTTTAGGCAGAGGAGTCTTTTTAAGAGGGGAGGTGGGTGAACAAATAAATACCTCACGCAGGCAGAGGGGTCACCCTAATCGCCTCGCAGCGCTCTGCTGCAGGGAGACACACACACACACACACACACACACACACACACACACACACACACACACACACACACATGGTTCTCACACATGCACTCCTGAACAATTCTAGAAAATTTCAGGACAGCCTCTCCCTGTTGTCCTGAATTTGTCCCACACAGCCCTAAGTTTTACCAGGAGCGGGGAGAGTTGGGAGGCCTCAGACATGACGTGAAGACAACGCTCACACTATGAACTTTACATCACAATCCAAGCTGAATGTCAAAGCGGCAGATAATGACACTATAATGACAGCTTGTTGCCTCATAAGTCATATTCACAGCATCAACGGACGAGAGGAAAATAAACTACTGGAGCAGCTTCAGTGAGTGAACACGGTTCAAACTGGTCAGGCATCAGTCATCACCCCATCTGATGACTGATGCCTGACCGATGCTTTTGCACATTCAAGACTTGTGTAAATCCGTGTAACTTCTTGTGATGAAAGATTCAACAGAAAACTCAAAGTACTTGGCCTTTGTCGATTCTCTGATTTTTTTTTAATTTTCAAAATCCAAAACAAAAAACGCCAACCAGAATTTACATTTTTAGACACTTCAAATCCATTATCACCCCTTTACCTTCTTCTGAAGGTTATTTCCTTTTCAATATAGATGGAAATGGAAATAACCGGAGCAAAATGTACTGTTTCATAACTGAAACATTTAGAAGTGACACAAAATACAGATTTTACACATAACATCCTGCAGAAATTTTTACTAGGGGCTGTCAGGAAAAAGTGCCAGTAAAGCCGTGGTTTTTCAAATGGATCTGTTGTGCATTCACACATACAGCTAACCCTGACAATATCCAGGAGTTTTTTGAATGTGTGAAAACCATATCATAGTGTTTTTGAGAATTCAAAGAAGCTTTTTAAGGGTTGACCACACACGCGTTGCAGACTGTAACGAGCCCTTCTCTCTGCATGAGGAACTGCCTTCAGCTTCTATGATAGATTACCAGGAGGTGAAGGAGGCAACCATACATCTGATTTGCCCCATGCTACGCTGTCATGCTGCCAGACACGTACAGCGCAGGGCCACGGAGACGTGAGACCATATCATAAAGAAGAAAAAACAAGTTCTCTCCTTTTTTTCTTCTTTCTTCTTCTCCCACCTCCAGCGCTCTCCCAAACCGGCATAAAATTGGTTCCAGAGTCCTGATTTGGTTTACACGTTAGTGCTGCGAGTTGTAATGAGTAAAGGACAAGAAAAAGAGGAAAAGAAGGGAAGGAAGGAAGGAGGAGGAGATGGATGGACAGCGAGGAGTAATGGAGGAGAGTGATGGGCTGAGTGGAAGAAGGATCGGAGCTTTTCAAGGCAAGCCTGAATATGAACAAACTTCATTGTTGCGGGCAGATCTTTGCTCCATGCCTTTACTCTCCTTTATACTCTGTTTGAATGAGGTTGCCCCGGGCAACACCAGGACAAGAAAAAATGCAGGGAAAAGGAGGCGGGAGAGTGGATACTGGTAGAGAGCGAAGGGGTGGAGAGGTTGACAAAAAAAAGAAGAAGACATGGGTGAAGTTTATCGGGGGGGGGTGGGGAAGAAGAAGAAGAGGAGGTCCCCCGGTTTTAAGTAAAATCAGCAGAAAAGAAAACAGAGATGGACGCCTCACAAAGCTGGTAAAGCAAGGCCACAAAGTTGGTGGTAAATAGAGTGAGCAACAAAAAATAGACAAAGTAAAAGAAACAGAGGAGTCTATATGAGCTGCGCCTGATTACCATGTAAATGACGGGGGAGGGGGGGGGGAGTTCGGAGTTGTGGAAAGGAAGCTTTGTTTTCTCATAACCCCCCTTGATGCCATCATGATACTTCCCTTTGATGGCCTTTCGTTCCCCATTAGTGTACCCCTGAGACGCAGCTCCGGGCCCCGCTGAGAGCACCCCGAGATCCCCATTTAGGGCCAGGCAGTCCCCTACGGTGAGGACAAATGTTCCCTTTGTGCGCGCGTTACGGGCAGGGGAAGTGGGAGCAGTCCTCCAGCACCGAGCTAAGATGTGCTTTGGGTGTTCTGAGTAGATGTAGTTACTACGGTGCTTTGTCTCCTGCGCCTTTCAGAGCAGCGAGGAGTGCGTAACTGAGAGGTGGACCTTTGGCCTTTCTATCAAAGTGCTGTACAGCCCTCTGAGCTAATCGTTCTCTGACTAGAGCTGCTTCCAGGCAGAATACAGGACTGTACAGGGCTGAGAATTACAGCTAAAGCCTGACTCACCAAACTTTCTTGCAAACTTTTCACTTGGGGCAATTTTAGGAAATTTTCAGGAATAGAGTGAGGTGTGACGCGGGCTTAAAAGTCATACATACTACGGCCATTTTCTGTGCATAATGGTGTTCTTACACATGCACAAACTCCTGAAAATGTCCAGAAATTAACGGCTGAGCTGCACGTGTGAACACAACTGGTCACATTTTACACCCTGACTTTATCCTAGTAAATACATGTTACAGAAAATTCCTGAAAATGTAGCGAGTTGTGAGGGTCAATGAGGTTAAAATGGCAAAACCGACATTAAAAACATCAGCAATGTTTAGCTACTGAAATGTATTTGTGCAACTTAAAGAGTGTGTCTGTTTGAAACGAGAATTCAGACAATATTTGATGCAGAGAACTTTTTTTTTTTGTTGCCGTGGTATCGAAACAGTTTAGGACAGTGTTGATTTTTATTGCATCAAATGTGAAATTCTGGTTTTGAGACAACGCTTCCACTGACCACACTGATGACACTGCACGCCTGAACATGTCCCTACATGACAAGAAGGTTCTGCATGCTGGATCACAAGGGGTGCAAAATTAATTTTACAGACGCTTTATCCTGGAAGCTCCCTAAATGTCCATTCAAGGGTCGATTAAGTAGAGGTAGGTGTTCAACAGGGAATAGTCTGGAGACTCCTATCATTCATTTGAAAGAGCTCGTCGACACATCACTACTATCTTATGTTTCACTTTTTCTTTGGTATTTAGGACACCTCCACATACATGTACCTCTACCTAATGAACGCAAAAAAACAGACGTCCTTGAGGAAAATTCTCCTTTTCTTGCACTCTATTAAAACAAAATGAGTATTTCCCGTAGTTTGAAACAACCCTGACACAGATAATCCACGGCTTTGTGTGTGGAAGAAATAAATCCATCAGTGAGTGGACTTTATCCTCACAACATTGTCTCACACAAAGGCTCTAGTGAGCTTAAAGTAACCAGTCATACTGAATAAAATCTCTATAAATAAGTTTCAAAGTAACTGCTCATTTCTGGGGTTGGATGGAGGAACACAAATATGTGTTTGTTGGTTGTTTTTTCCACACAGATAAATCAAAGCATCCAGTGAAATTTGACAGTCAGTTGAAGTGTGATGGTGAATCTCTATCATGTAAGTCTAGACGAGCTCTGGATAACTCGGTGTGAACACACAGCCACGTACTGTATGCGCCGCAATCAATAAAGGAGGTGTAAATGACGGCCCAGGAGGAGGGCTTTCTCCCTCCAGCAGACTGATTGAGAAACAAATTGTGGCAAATAAAGCATGTAATTAGATTATTGAGCCCAGTGTGGTGCCCTGCTCTGCTCTGCGCTGGGCTGATCGCACCAGAGTGAGAGAGAGTTTGGATCCCGTCCAGCAAAAGAGAGAGAGAGAGAGAGAGAGAGAGAGAGAGAGAGAGAGAGAGAGAGAGAGAGAGGGCCCTCGTCTCTTTTCTTGTCAGACGATGGAGTGGATGGCCTTTTTTCTGTTTTTTTGTTTTGAGAGGCTGTTGGAGAGGCCTGTTGACCTGATTTGAGATTTTTACTTTTTGGGGGTGGCTCGTAATCAGTTCAGGGATGATTGGTGTCGGCCCTCTTTCACTGTAACTGATGAGTTTCAGATGAGTCAGCGGGGGGACTCCTGTTGAATTTCACTCAAAAGCACACGCTGTCACGCTAGAGAGGAAACAACCCGGCCAACATCTACACTCCAAAAAAATATATACAAATTTTAAGCAAACTTTTTATACCAATAATTATAATTTGATACGGTGTTGTTCTGTGATTGGCCGAGCTTATTCCAAAAGGTCTTGCAGCGTTATTTCTCCTCTCCCTCTCTCCTACTAATAATAAGTGGTCGTAACAAGAGCCCACGTTGACATGACTGTAGAGCGCAGGGCGTGTGAGGCAAGACTCATGTCCAAAAAATCCAAGGAGGGGTCGGCCACTGATTCTGATCACTTCCAGCCTCTGACAACACACACACACACACACACACACACACACACACACACACACACACACACACACACACACACACACACACACACTCATACACACACACGTATAAGCCTTAACCACGACACCCTCATGAGCCTCATCATCACCACTCCAGTTCTCCTCCTCCTCCTCCTCCTCCTCCTCATCATCATCAGTTACTCTGAACATCCTGTGTATCCTTACAGGTCATCAGTGGTTAATCTCCTCCACATTGCGTTGTTGCTCCTCAGACGTCTCAGTCTCGACCCGTGGGAGTGGCGGCTCGCACCATCCGTGACCTACCGGCAACAATGTGTGTTTTGTCTGGGCCACACCAATCGGAGGTATTCTCCATGCATTCCAACCCCGCCGTGTGGTCGAGAGGGGGGGAGACAAATTAATATCCACTCCATTTTTTTTTTTTTCACCCTTCACGCCCTCCATTCACCTCTCCTCAAAACACGCCCCCCCCCCCCCCGTCCAAGTGAGGCGCAACACGGCACCTGCCTCACAGCTGTCAGCGCAGCACCCCCCCCCCACACACACACACACACACACACACACACACACACACACACACACACACTCACACACCAGCATTTCTCTCTTGTTATTGTTGCATCAATTTCCAAATTCCGATGAAATCTTCCGACTCTTTCAGCCTCATGAGTCGTTGTTTTTCTCACCATGACCTCATTTCTGTTTCCCCTCGTCTTATTTTTCATTTTAACCTCTCACAAATTTCCAAATTACATTTATTTTTATTTTTTTTCTATGAATTTTGAAACCTTTGCTCATCATCTTCATCTCCAAAATTCCTCATTTCGACCACCAATGTGATGGTGGTAAGAATTGTATTAAAATGTTGTCATGTTTTTTGATTGACACTGAAACAGATTCCTGATACTGTGGTGTTTTTGATATCTGTGTGCTTGAGTGTCCTTAAAGGCATCCTAAAACATTAGAATGAAAATATTGTCGATGCTCCAACATGTCCCTGCATCTGGTCAAGCGGTTGCCGTGTGTATCCGTCTGCTTCTGTTACCAGGTTCTGCTTACATTAATTCATGAATTATTGCTATTTTTATAGACATGTCTTGTAAATAATTTTGGCAAAAAATGACAAAACTAGAGCACTAAACCAAAGTTTCTTACCAAAAAAAAAGGAAAAAAGGAATGTACTAATAAATAAATGTATTCATATCACCATGGTAACATGTTTAATGCTTCCTTGAAAATCTTGTAACCCTGGGACCGTTAGGAAATACTTGATGATTTAAGGCTACATTAATGTATGTGAGGTTTAGGACACCGCTGGTCACATATTGTGGTCGTTTGTGCGGTTCGAGGGAGGCCGACTGAAAAGACACTCACAGTAAGTAAATCTATAAATATGTTTATTACTATAATGTGTTGATGCCGATCTATGTTCAGAAAAGTCAAAAAATACCAAACCGGCCGATCGATTCGAGCCTCTTAACAGGCACAGTTATATTATTTTTGATTTCTCAAGTTGAGTGTAAGGACCCCGGGTGGGTTGCTGTCATCAATCACAAGTGAGATGACATCATAGCTGTTTGAAAAATACAACGCAGAGTAATATGTGTGTTTTCTCTTCAACGTTTATCGAAGGCTACGAGGGTAATATTCATGATTCTGACATGGGCGACACAGAGCGTCCATCAGGGTGATCCACTTTCCAAACCGCCTGATTTCAACCTCTCTCTCTCCTGATTAGATTATCTGTGTGACTACATGGTCCGAGGCGTTTCGCTGTCTCCTTCAGGTTGTGTTTACTTTCAATGAGGATTTCATGTTGCTTTGGGGGGAAAGGGAGAGGGAGGTGAAGGTGCAGCTTTCATACCTTAAAAAAAAACAACCCCAGCATCCAAAACATGTGTTGTGCTTTCACATGTTGGAATGCCGCTCTTTTTCCTGAAGTTGATGAAGCAATACAAGCCTTTTCTTTCACTTATCCCGTAATCCATGAATGAGGTGAGGAAAATTTCCTACGCCCCGAAACTGGACAGATTCATGACAAGGGGGCCCGGAGAAAGTCCAGATATTCAGGCTCGACACCACCCACAGTGTGATGTGAAGACAAAGCGTGAAACAGAGGGAGACGAAGGAAGTGGAGGAGAGCGAACGGAGAGCGAGAGAGAAAAGAAAGAAGGAGGTGGAGGACTTTTAGGAGGGGAGGGGGGGAGGCTGGCTCGGCAGTATCCTGACTGTGCTGTCAATCGAAGCTGTCCGGGGAATGTAAGGGAGCTCAGAGGGCCCAGCAACAGCTGCAGGAGCCTCTTACTCACACACACACACACACACACACACACACACACACACACACACACACACACACACACACACACACACACACACACACACACACACACACACACACACACACACACGAATAGCATGGGCCTCCTGCTACTTCATGGGTGAGACAGAGCAAACATGCGATGCCAGATGACTCAATTTTTTCCAGCACAAGGACAAAAAACGAAATGTGGAAGTTATTCTAACTCGCTTTTGTAAAGGAATGTTTATTTCCACGCTACGAGACGTTTATGTGCTGTACATTTTACAAATTCATGACCGCGGCTATTATTATTTTTGAATGAAGTAAGGAGAAACCACCATTACATAAACCACTTGTGGTTTTAGTAATTAACTAGTGCGAGGAATAGGGTTGGGATATTGTAATATATATTTAATCGTAATGTAACATATCGTAACAAATCATAATGTATTGTATCGTAACATAAAATATTATATCATAACATATCTTACGGTAACGTATCATACTGTATCATACAGTAACGTATCGTAAAATATTGTAGCGTATTGTGTCGTATCAGAAAGTATCGTAAAGCATTGTAACGTATCATATTATATTGTAACATATTGTATCTCAACATATTGTATTGTAACATATTGTATTGTATCATATTATATTGTAACATATTGTAAAGTAACATATTGTATTGTAACATATTGTATCGTAACATATTGTATAGTAACATATTATATCGTAAAGTAACATATTGTATCTTAACATATCGTATCGTAACGTATCATATTATATCGTAACATATTGTATCATAACATATCGTATCGTAAAGTAACATAACATCACATTGTAATGTATTGTAACGTATCATAACGTATCATATCATAATGTATCATATTATATCGTAACATATTGTATAGTAACATATCGTATCGTAAAGTATCGTAACATTGTATCGTAATGTATCGTAATGTATCATATTGTAACGTATCATATTGTAACGTATCATAATGTATTGTAACATATTGTATAGTAACATATCGTAAAGTATCATAACGTAACATATTGTATAGTAACATATCGTACAGTATCGTAACGTAACATATTGTATAGTAACATATCGTATCGTAACGTAACATATTGTAACGTATCATATTGTATCGTAACATATTGTATCGTAACATATCGTAACATATTGTATCGTAACAGTTTGTATCGTAACATATCGTATCGTAAAGTATCGTAACATATATCGTAACATATCATATCGTAACGTATCATATTGTATTGTAATTATCGTAACGTATCATATCGTAACGTAACATATCGTATCGTAAAGTATCGCAATGTATATTATTGTATCGTATCGTTAAAGCAACTTTATAAATCTTTTTATCCTCCATGTTTAACTTAAATGGCAACAAAACATCACTAAAAACTTTGGTTATAAAAAATCTTTTCAGTCCAGTGAATGAGTCACACGATTTTTACTAATTTTGACGCAGTCTCACAACAGATTTTAGCTCTACAACCTGATGAACCACAACTCATCCAGATACAATCCTATAAAATCGGACATTAAATCCACACTGTGACGGTATTACTTCAACAGGATTCCCTAACCCCCCTTCAATAAAAGTACATTAATAAAAGTGCAGTTGTATTCGCAGATGAATTGCATCATCCAGCTCCTTCCATCAGTCTTTTCCCAACTTCACTGCATCAGACCGGCAGCGAGGGAGTTCTGAGAGATGAAAAATCATCAAATCAAACAAACTGCCGAGCACCCGTGCTGCAAGCAAGACCAACACCCCACTGTGCCGCAGTTAGACTGATTAATCGTGAAAGTGTGAGGGATTAAAGGAGGCACATCCCAGAGTTGCTGCTAATGGATTTAATATTCATGAACCCTTAATAAGCAGAGCCAAGGCATGAGGGATCCAATTTATCCAGCAGTCTGTTTTTACACTGGTGGGAAAAAAAAAAAAAAAAAAAAAACCTGTGGTGAGGCCGTGGAAGAAATCCCAACATATCCTCCTCATCTTTCCCTCAGAGTTCAGCAGCACACAGATGATATAAAGTCCAAATATAACACGTTTGACTCTTAAGTACTCACCTGATGGCTCCTCTGTACTGCTGGACGGGGTCGTAGGAGGTGCAACTGGAATCTCTACTCCACAAGAAAACACAACATAGACAAAAAGAGACATCAGCATCATTACTGTGGACGAACATGCAAAGACAAAACAAGTCAAAGATGTGAAAATTTATCAGTGTTGAGGACATGGGTAGACCAAAAGCTGTTTGATTTGTTTGAACTGATCAGCTTTCAGTTTAGTGTTTAACGCTTGTTGTTACATTAGGTAGGAAATGTATTTAATAGTCATTGATTGATATTTTGAAATGAATCGAACTGTTACTTTTGGTCTTTAATCCTAGTTAGATATAAAGTGTTGCTCTCCTTAGTTTTCTCCCTCATTTATTTCTTGACAAATCCTCTCCAGTTTTACATCTCCTTCCAAACACTTCCAAAGCTTCCTGTGTTGGGGTGCGCTGGTGGCGCAGTGGTTAGGGCGCGCGTACCATGTGTTGAGACTCTCATCTCGAGCGGTATGCCCGGGTTCACTTCCACCCGTGGCCTCCTTCCTCATGTCGTTCCCCACTCTTTCTCCCTGGTTTCTGACTCTATCCACTGTCCTCTCTCCGCATTAAAGGCACAAAAAAAATCTAAAAAAAATGTTTTTTTAAAAAGCTTCCTGTGCTCATATGTTCATACGAGGGACAGACTACTCGACTCTTCTAAAGTAAAGCAAAACGCGAAGAAAATTTAGTGTATTTAATGCGGCTAAAAACTGAATCACAGCGTGTGAAGGTTAGCAAAGTCAAATTGGTTTGCCGAGTCTGGCTAGCGTTAGCAGTGCGAGTACCACCAGCCACCTAGCAGGTTAACGTCCACATTCCTGTGCTGGAGTCTTGCTTACATATGCCGGTTTAACCTGACAAAAAAAAACCTGCATACAACTTTATCCCCATTTATTTCGATCAAAATACTGTCAAACCACTCTGCGCAACGAGATGCCATCTGTCCACTGTGCTGGTTCACTGCGACACTCAAATCTTACAAAGTGTTTTTGTCAGAAATGTAACAAAAACAATAATATAAGCCACATTCACCTGACAAGTCCAGATGAACATCTTATTCCAAGATTTAAAGGCCTTGTTTTTTGCATTTTATATCTTCAAGTAAGACATTTTTCTGGACTTGTCAGGTGAATGTGGCTTATGAGAACTGAAATGAAATATTTTTGACTAGAAATTAGACAGGAACACTTTTGCAGATTTGCAGTTTTTGCAGTGTTTACATCTAGGTAGTAGAGTTTGATGGCATTATGGCAGGAGCCAGGTGGCAGCAGAGAGAACTCCCATGATTCCCCGCTAGCCTTCGATGTCATCTTTGTGTTGCTGTAGTATTGATTGATTTGATTATGTCAGAATGGACAAGTCGTATCTTTATTAATTTTTCCTAAGTAGGGTGCGTGAGTGCCAAGCGGGTAGGTCGCTCCCCCATGAACGGAGGCTATAGTCCTCCATGTAGACGGCCCTGGTTCAAGTCCTACCTGTGGCTCCTTACCTGCATGTCATTCCTCACTCTCTGGGCTCGCTCTTAAGTTTCCACAGTCCCAGTGATATTTCTGTTCTTTTAAAAGTCTACCTTTCGCCTGTTTTTGATATTTCAATTTATATTGAAAATGATTATCTTCCTTCATTAGTCCTTCATTATTGAGTAGTTTTTCCTGTCCTTCACCCTCTCTTGTATCCTGCTGCTGTAGAAAAAAACACCACAAGAGCTGTGTGATCGTCCAAACACTTGATTCTCTCAGCCCTCGCTCATCCTCTCCGGGAAGGAAGTTGACACTTGGAGAAACCAGGCGTGAAGAACTCGTTCCTTATCTCCAAAGGAGCAGGATGGCAACAGAAGATATATAACACACATAACGCTTTTTTTTTTTTTTTGTCACTCTGGGCGGGAGGGGCTCATCAAAAAGGAGGAATATGAGGACAAAAGGTAAAAACCGCAGAGATGTATCAAAGGCACATGCAAAGAAAGAGTGGTGCAGAGGTGAACACTGTGTGTGTTTGAGGAAAGAGAGAAACAATCAAGTCTTCTGATTGGGTTTAAAAATCTGATTTTCTCAGCTGGGGTGAAGCAAACCTGCTTTTCCTACTTTCTTAATGTACACAACATTTAATGTGCGATGTAAATCAGGAAATCTTTGGCATGATACGCCTTATGGACATAATGAGGCCTTCGCCTTAGACAAATTGGGTGTATATAACACCAAGACAAACAATTACTGCAAAAACAATGGAGCTTGAAAGCCCAGAGGTGGCTTCGCCGATGTTCTTGTCGATCCCGTTCCTTCCATCAGTATTCAGTCGCCACGCGTGCCAGTTTAAATAACGAGCCTGTTCCTCATTACGCTCGGCTGTAGATTTATCTCTGACAGTGCTGGAAGGTGTACACAAATCAGAGATAAAGTCAAATGAAAAGCTGGCAAGAGCCATCGCTAAATCTGAGAGACGGCTGTTAAAGATTAAACCTGATTACGTAGTTCATCATCGGGGGAGAGACTTTTATTTACATCTCGCAGGGATCGGAGCCGCCGACACCTCGGCTCTTACGCACATTCCCACGAAATCAAACATATCGGATTGTTTAATTTATTCCTTAATTGGATCTCAGCCATGCTGTTTTATTCCTCGTAAGAATTGATTTCCTCATATCTTTTTATCAAGAGCACTGATACCAGAATGTTTTTTTTACAAGACAACGACCCAATAAATTCTCTTTTATTTTTTAATGCAGCTTTAAGTCTGAAGTCGTCCCTCAGGTGAAATACATTTTTTTTTTAATATCATTTTGACATCAGTACAAGAGCATGTTTTGGGCTCATTAGTGGTCATAGTGGAAGCTAAGAGCACGATTGATTTTTGTAATACATCCCAGAGCTTTCTGCTAATAGGGCTAAGAAATGTTGGTGTTAACAGCCCGGGGTCTTTACTCAGATTTATTGAGACCAACAAGCCGTGGAAAGCTGCGCTGCCATAACCTTGAGGTTCACTTTAATGGTGTGTTTATTTAAGCTAGCAGATTTACTGGTCAGGAAACCGACAGTTAGCGCTGAAGAAAAAGAAGGATGAGAGGATTTAAGCAGTGTTGGAGTGCCTGCTCTTACATCGTGTGCTCCTATGTGTTAAAAGTGTGATTTTTGATGATGCATATGTGTGTGTCTTGGAGATTGCAGTGTCTTGTGTGTCTCTCCCTTGGTGGTGAGAGACTGGGTCCACGTACTTATGCAGGGGGCAATGGGCGAGCGGCTCTGCTGGTAGCCTTTAGCGCAGCGGTTGCACGTGATACCGGTCACGCCGTCTTTACAGGGACATTGTCCTGTGGTTTGGTTACAGGTTTTGCCAGCAGCGCCCACGGGATGGCAATCACATGCTGTGAGGAAACAGAGGAAGAAAGAGAGGCACAGTGAGTGGTCACACACACACACACACACACACACACACACACACAGAGACAGAGACACAAACATATATCTACAGAGAGTGCAGAAGTTAAGGTAGCAGTGGTGGCAACAATTCACCATGTTCACACGGCGGCCATTTTCCTGAGTGATGTCACACTCAGGGTGGAAAGCTTGACTCCTTAAAAAGTCATGAATTTGATTTAAATCTTCCTCTTAGTCACTGATCAGGAACTGGAGAAATGTAAACATGGGAGTTACATTGGGCTAGCTACCGTAGACAACGGCTAATTTGAACCACTGCTAGCTAACACTACCATTAGCTGATAAGCTATCCCTTTCCTATTGTACGGTTCAACACAATGAAACTGTTGGGTTAGCATTCAACGACAACCTAGCTTACTTTGCCTTTAGCTAACAATTCAAACGACACCATAATTTGGCTTATAGCGAGAGTTCCTGCTAGGGCTGTCCTGATACTAGACTTTTGAAATTTGATACGATTCTGGTAACAAATAAAACGATATTGATACCTGTTTCAAAACCACAGCAACAACAATAGAATGCCTTGTTTTTTATCCCTAAAAGTCCCAGTCTAAATTGCACAAATACAAAAGGTTGTCATTGGTTTTGAGCAATTTTGCTTTGTTTTCTGTCTGTCTCTGTCTTGGTTACAAATAAGACTCAAGATCTGGAGGGGTTTTTTTGACGCTTCAGTGCTTTTAAACACCATCAAAAATCATAAAAAATTGAGATATCGTTTTTGCATGTGGTATCAAAAAGTATCCCAAATTTTGACCACCACCTGCTTAACAGTTTTATAGGCTAGAAAGTGGTTGAACGCCAAATTTAGCGCTGATCTGATGCTAGCTGATTGGTTTCTCCTGTTGCTGATGAACCAAGAAGCGTTGGGATGCTAACAGCTAGTCCTATGTCTAGCTGGTCACATGTTTAAAACTTTTAACCTAGGAACACAGCAGTAACAATCCTGAAACAGCTTTTTTAGCTCAGCATGACATCAGGGGAAAATGGCCGCTGTGTGAGTATGGTCAATAACAGAGTGGTGAGACACAGGTGGAGGCGTGCACAGAGAGACAGAATATAAATTCCCGTCTCAACACCAGAGAGAGCGTGGCATCCAGACTTAAACATCGACACATCCTCTGTGTCTGGAGACATTTCTTGATGTAGTCATGGGGTTTGCTAATCGACCGTTTGACATCAAAAAATCACATCCACCGCCATGGGACAACAGTTGTGTGTGTGTGTGTGTGTGTGTGTGTCTGAGGTAAAGACAAAGGCTTGTGCAAGTTTACCAAATGATAAAATAATGGAGGCTAATCCTAATTGCCTGTTTTTGATTTTCCCTGGCTTTGAACACCAACCCAAAACGTCTGTCACACTTCCTCCCAAACTGGGGGGTCCATCAAACACATGTGCCTCAGGAATGTAATCATTTCACAATAGCCCTACCCCCCCCCCCTTTCCCCCCCAATCCAAGCCCTTACTTTATTTCACTGTCAAGTTTGAAATCATCGTTGAGTAATCTTTGTCTGAGAGTTGTTGCGTTTCATCTATTTTTGGATGTATAGTGAGGAGAGGTGGTTGAATAAATAGTCTCACTAACAGTCGATACTGTAAATCCTGACAGTCTAATCCAGACCAGAGCCGCCTCGATTATTCACCAACAATTTCCACGTCTTCGCTCAAAAGACCTACAAAGCCGAGAAACTCAGTTTGTCAGCAGACTTTCACTACTTTATTCCTCACCCCCATGACTGATATACTCTCTGTTTATTTCCCAGCAGTGATGCCGACTTTCAGCCTCATTGGCGTTGCCCCGCCCTGAAGATTATTCTCTGCCTTGTGTCACTTGTCAGTCTGAAAGCCTTTTCAAAGGAAAAGCTGAATTATGTGCTTTGAGGTTTTGTGGGGGTATTTAGTGGTTTGGCTTGTTTTGTTTTTTAAACCACACAGACTGTTGAGCCCAGAGTGAAAAATTACAGCCTCAAAAGAATCTGTTCATTTCGGCTCATTACATCCAAATGAGGGTTTAATGTGTTTAAATGTCAGAGCGAATACTGATGAAAAGTGGATTATGGATACAATTAAAACGCAGGTTTCTACTGTGTATTAATTTGATATATTTAGCCATGTAAGTTGACTGTTGAGACTGATGTTGTTTTGGAAGTTTCAGTTTGAATGTCAGTTGTGTAGAGATGTAAGACACATGCTCCACATGACAGCAGGTCCTCTGTGTCGACGTTATACTAAATTTACCTCTTGATTGATCTTAGACTCTTGGAAACAACGTATTGCTGTTTTGTGAGATATTATGTGACGTCAATAACCGATCCATCTCCATTGTATGCATATGGAAGACCATAATTGTTTTTCTTTTTAGCAAGCCACACACTCTGTCCATGCATGTTCCCAAGGGGTTACACACTCGGTGCCACAGGACCGTTCTGGTTGGCCACCCCAAATGCCCCAACATTTTCTAATCTATGATTTGCTATCTGCCTGGTCAGACGCAGAGACCACTTGGAGAACTGCAGTTTTTTTTGTATTCCAACACTTGATTGTCTTGGTTTTAGCAAGCCACCTTCTAACACCAGGGCTGTCTCAAAGGGGTTATATGTGGTGGCATAGGCCCCCTCTGGTTGGCCACCCCATTATTCTAAATTATGATTTGCTATATGCCTGGTCAGTGGCACTAGTTTACTTATGATGGCCGATTTAGGTTTGAAATAACAGGCTTTGGTTGCATTGAAAGTAGCATGTAACCTTTCGTCTGTAATTCTCACAGCGAGTTTCCGCAGATACATTATTTTTTTTTCCTTGAAAAAGTAAGCATGGAGGATTTATTCGTTGCCATTCTGTTGTGTTGACTAGATATTACTGCGGACAGAAATGTACAAAAATACTTGAAGCCAAAACTTTAGCAGTCAGTGTCACCATGATTGGGCACCCCTGTAAAAGGAGACCATACACACCTCTGCCTTTCTCCACATACACACTAACAGGCTTTTCTTCTCTTTTATCTCTATTGCCTGTTTCCTGTAATTCAGCTTCTGTTGCTGTTCTTATCTCTGCAGAGTAATTGTGTGTGTGTGTGAATACACTTGCTGTTCCCCCCTCTTATCAGACAAACAGAGACCTCCTTTAAAGTGTGTGTATCTATTAGTTCCTTTATCAGACCAATCTGTCACCGCTTTCATTGCTTAGTTGTGTCTAGCTGAGTGGGAGGAACAGCACACACACACACACACACACACACACACACACACACACACACACACACACACACACACACACACACACACACACACACACACACACACACACACATGCATGGTCCCAGGAAACCCAATAAGCAGCGTGGAGGCCGGTACAGCACGTCTGCAGGTCTGTAAATTTTGCAGCATGTCAGAGGGGTTTTAGTCTCAGAAGGGCAAAGAGCGGTTTCTGCTTGGAGCTTCAGAGAGTTGGGTTTATATGTTTAAGAGTGTCTGCCTGGTAACCACAGCTCTGAGACCAAAGAGCCTGCCAGTAAATCAAGGTGCACATGCAGCAGCAGCAGCAGCAGCAGCACATGGTCCACAGGTGGGAAACTCTCAGAAGCCTTATACTCCTCTACAGTTTGCCCTCCCTTTCGGCTCAAAGGCCGACTGAGCCTGACCCCGCTGTCCTGCTGGATGACAAATAGTCTGACTCCCTGGCTGGATGACCCACCTGTTGGGTGAAGGGCTGAATCACTGAGTGTCTTTTGGTTCAAGTGTGTGTCCACTTAGCGGTTAAGTGGATACTACAGATGTCTCAGGAAGATATGGGGACGGTAGAAGAAGAAAGGCTGCTAACACCTCCATGTTATGGTATCTTCTCCACCACCTTCATCTTGAATAAGACTGATATATATATCTGTCATGTTCCTAGATGAAGACAGAATTCCTTGGATGAGGCTTCTGGCGCCTGGAGTTATGCGTAAAAAATCATGCAAAAGATCTTTGCTTAATGGAGAGGGTGGAGAATTTATT
Source organism: Labrus bergylta (assembly GCF_963930695.1). Classification (NCBI taxonomy): domain Eukaryota; kingdom Metazoa; phylum Chordata; class Actinopteri; order Labriformes; family Labridae; genus Labrus; species Labrus bergylta. The sequence continues at coordinate 32,810,160 of NC_089195.1, forward strand.
TTTTGTGCCTCATTCAGAGATTGCACAATGTGAGAGTTTTCAACTCTGCCAATCGTTTACCATAAAGCTGCTGTTTGAAGTCTGAACACCCCCCCCCCATCCCACAAATTTAGTTTGTGTGTTCTGTGCCAATAAGGATAATTTGTTGGCCCTGATGTGGAGCCAACCAGAGTCTGTGTTCCATTATAATTAGGTTTCTGCTCCTCCACAAGTATCTTTGGAGAGCAGAGAGAGACGGTGCTGTTGGGTTGTTGGTACAGTGTGCATACAGCTCTCTGAAACAAGTCTATTTATTAGGAGGTCAGGTTTTGTTTGTTGTGTTGTTTGGTGTTTTATTGATCCAATGAAGTGGCTGAAAGTCTTGTTTTTGGGCCTTAACAGCCTGACATACCAAGGAGATCATCAGCCATCTGTCCTTGTTGGACCAATGGTGAGCGATCGTCGTCCAAGTTTTTGTGGAGTGTCCAGCTCCATCGCTACCTGTCAGTCCCCATTTGCCTTTTTCCGGCTGATTTGATGGTGAATCGAAGTCGGTTGGCATCGGCTCAGTCGGTGAGAGGAATCTCTCTGATTGGCTGTTGGGAGGTTTCATTTCTCTCCAGCTCTCCTCTCAGGTTCAGTAAAGCCTCTTGAGCATGTCTCTGTAGTATCCATGCATTCACCCATTAGTGCGGTTTCTCCATATTCGTCTCCTCCGCCTCTTCTTTTCTTTTTTCCACTAAAACATCAAGAGCTGACAACGCCAGCGCCATTTTCAACTTTTAATCAGACATTATTCTCCATTAGTAGGCGACCTATGATACAAGTGGTGAGCGACAGTGGTCTGAATGGTCTTCTCATATCATAACAACGAGCTACCGCCGCCTGCTGGCATGGAGAGTTATTTCCTCTCACTCATGAGAAGATCGTACGTGGTCGTTGGCCATCGGCTGTAGTCTTTGCGGTGTGTTCAAGTGCAACTTTTTGGCCACGACGTGAGGCGACTGCACAGACGGCCTTCGTTGCCACTACGTCTTTGCCATCTGCTCGGTGTGTCAGGGCCTTTAGAGTTATTCCTGCATTTGCATAATCAGGGACATGGTGAGTTGACTGACAGGTGGATGTGTTGTAACCATCTCTCTTTCTAGATTCATCGAAAGTTAGTCCGAGTTAGCATATCCAATATGGCAGCCGGTCACCATCCTTCGACTTCAAAACTTCCCTTCAGAAACCAATGGGTGACGTCACTGAGACTACATTCATGTTTTATACAGTCTATGATTTGAAGTAATAAAAAAACAAGAACCTACGACTACTACTGTTTCAATGGAAGACATATGTCAACACGAGTGGGTTTTTTTTTCACGGGTTATTCTGATTGAAACAGACCATCCCTTAATTGAAGCCTATTTCCCTCTTGATGCAAAACATGTTCCTCATAGTTCCACTTCCTGATGTAGTTATATGATGCTTGATGTTGGGGTTTGGATTTGGAGGCTTGAATTCTGTCAATCAGCCGCAGAAACCCAAGGCCGACCTGCCCGAGCTTGATTTTATTGGATTTCAATGGAGGACTAATCAAAAGCATGGCTTCCCTCTCGCTGTCGTTCATTATCCTGCAGACTGCACATCCACAAAGGAGGAATCACTAATGTTTAACTTTTAGAAATAAAGTTCAGACAGGCTCTGTATCAGTGAGACAACAAACAGCTGATCACACTCTACATGGTGTTATCACGGTGAGATGCAAGAGGGCGTTGAGAGACCACCCAGAGTCTCTTTGTCTTCTTCACATCTCGCTATCTTCCCATCTAAGTTAAACTTTTCAAATACGCTCTTCTGGTTTTATTATTCAAAGGTTTCAAACGAAGGCTCCTTGAACCCGTGTTGTGTGTTCAGACTCTCACTCGATGAGGGGGGAAGCTAGCTAGCTCTGCGGTGCCCCTGTAATGGCCTCCTATGGAAAGTAGCTGCTTTTTTAGAGGGGAGGGGATTAGTTTTCATATTGTTGCCAAAAAGTTGCACTTGAACACACCGCAAAGACTACAGCCGACGGCTAACCACCACATACGTTCTGCGCATGCGCGAGAGTAAATAAGTCTCCATGCCAGCAGGGGGCGGTAGTCTGTAATCGTCATTCCAAAAAGGGGAAACCGGAAGAAGATGAGGACGGAGAAGAATGGGGATGTACAAACCGTTGCTATGATACAAGAAGACCATTTTCACACCGCTGTCGCTCAGAGGAACTTCTAATGGAGAATAATGTCTGATGAAAAGTTGAAGTCGTTTACTTGCTTTTGTCACTGTCAATTTTTCTTCTAGTGCACTGATTTGCTTAGCTGAACAGCCAATCAGAATGATTGCTCTCACCACACCGATGCGGATTCAACATATCGGAAAAAGGCCGACATGTAGCGACGGAGCTGGACACACTGCAAAATCAAGGCCGACGATCTCCTTGGTGTGTCAGCGCCTTTTCGGTCTCTCTCTCTCTCTCTCTCTCTCACTCTCTCTCTCTACAGCAAAAATTCTCTCTCTCTCTGTCTCTCTCTCTCTCTACAGCAAAAAGTCTCTCTCTCTCTGTCTCTCTCTCTCTCTACAGCAAAAATTCTCTCTCTCTCTCTCTCTCTCTCTCTCTCTACAGCAAAAATTCTCTCTCTCTCTGTCTCTCTCTCTCTCTACAGCAAAAAGTCTCTCTCTCTCGCTCTCTCTCTCACTCTATCTCTCTACAGCAAAAAGTCTCTCTCTCTCTGTCTCTCTCTCTCTCTACAGCAAAAAGTCTCTCTCTCTCTCTCTCTCTCTCTCTCTCTCTCTCTCTCTGTCTCTCTCTCTCTCTCTCTCTCTCTCTCTCTCTTCTCTATCTCTGTCTCTCTCTCTCTCTGTCTCTCTCTCTTTCTCTATCTCTCTCTCTCTGTCTCTCTTTCTCTCTCTCTATCTCTCCCTCTCTCTCTCTCTCTCTCTCTTTCTCTATCTCTCTCTCTGTCTCTTTCTCTATCTCTCTCTCTCTCTCTCTCTCTCTCTCTCTCTCTCTCTCTCTGTCTCTCTCTCTCTCTCTCTTCGCTGTCTCTCTCTCTCTCTCTCTTTATCTCTCTCTGTCTCTCTCTCGCTCTGTCTCTCTCTCTCTCTCCTCTCTCTCTCTGTCTCTCTCTCTCTCTCTCTTTCTCTCCTCTCTCTCTCTCTCTCTCTCTCTATCTCTCTCTATATCTCTCTCTCTATCTCTCTCTCTCTCTCTCTGAAATGAGTTCTGCACTTTGAGTTTCAGTGAATGATCTTGAGTTATGATGTTGTCAACCTTTCAGATTTTGACATACTGTAGGTGTGTGACGTAGGGGAGAAACCTGTGTGTAGTAAGTTTATTAACAGAAGGAAAGCGAGCGTGTGAACACAGCCACACACACATCCTCAACGTTCTCATCTGTAACCTTCCAAATATAGTGAACACAAATGTTTTAATTGGCAAAAGAGAGAGAGAGTTCATGCTTGGTATCGTTTGTCAGCTCGGGGTAATTACCACACGTCCGTCTATTGTAAGCCTGTTTGGATGTAACCCAACACCCCGCTGCAGCTCGGACGCTGTTTGCTTATAATTACACAGAGCCCGGAGAGGTGGGAGGTGCAACAAACTCTGGCAAATTTCATGGATTAAATTGAAGAAAACGGTTTGGGTAAGCTGACAGCGTTGTAAATAATGATGAAATGTGTTTATGTGTTCGAGAACGGGACGCGGTTCAGGAGCGAGTCTGACAGTGTGAGGTGATTTGGAGACTCTGATGTAATGAGAATATGACGGGACGTTACTCCTGCTGTGAGCCAATGGAGCTGCCATTATCTTATAATAACAATACAAGTGGTGAAGATGTTAGTGAGAAATTCTTCTGAAGGTTCATGGAAATACAACCCAAAATCCAAAAAAATTGGGACGTTGTGTAAAATGTAAAAAAACAAAACAGAAAGTGATTGAAGCCCATAATTAATTGGAACAGAACAAGGACAACTTTTCAACTGTTGAGACTTTCAGTCCTGACTTGGAGCTTCAAATACGACAAAGGAGACCCTGAACTGTTGAACACCCGAGATCTTAAATCTGAAAACAAGTTCAACCTTTTAAAAAAATACAGAATTTGTTCTCTTGGCTCATCAGTTCTCCAAACTCTTAAAAAGTGATTCCACAGAGCGGCTAACTGGTATCAAATTAAAAAATGGCGCATGATTTTCCTAAAACAAAGACATCTCTCAGTTTCAATGTTTGTCTTTATGCTTTTCTCAATTAATTATGAGTTATCACATTCAGCTTTTATTCACCGTTCTCAAGACCCTGACACACCAAACAGACTGCAAAGAAGTGGTGGTGAACAAACAAACACACCAGATTAAATAAGAAGCAGATTCACATGATCAGGTTCATGCAGACTCCAGCTGCACAGCTCTAAACTCTTTCAACTCGCTGTCTTCACTTTCTTTTCATGACTCAGTTATCCAAAGTTTCCAAACATCAAATGAGTCATCTTCATCTTCATCATCATCGTCATCATCGTATGAGAATACATTTCCACATTAGTGTTTGTTTTTTTCCACTCTGTGCAGAAAGTTCTCGAGTGTTTCCTTTTCTTAAACTCAAGTTTTTATTCTTCTTTTGTTGCTTTCATTCAGTTCTACTCTAAAACAAATTGTCAATTTGTTTTTGAATGTTGCATATTTACATCACTGTTTTCTAATTACTTTAGCAATAAATGTAAGGAACTGAAATATGTTCATTAAATCTCAGGCCTGGGTGTTACATCAAGGTTTTTGTTATGATATATCTTCAAACTATACGGTTAATGTCGATATATTTCATGTTGCATTAAAATAAAATTAAACATTTCTCCTAACACTGTTCTTCATCGTCCTCTCTCACTCTCTCTCTCTCTCTCTCTCTCTCTCTCTCTCTCACTCTCTCACTCTCTCTCTCTCAGTAACCGTTGATACACTGCTGTGTGTATTTTGTTTTGCAGGAAAAGCACATTATTATTTATTTCATTTAAAGAGCATTTCATTTAATAGTTTATTTATTATTTCACAAACTTGTAGATAGTTGTGTGATTTGTTTTGTACATATTAACATTGCGCAGCTGGCTCATAATACAATTGTTTTTGTGGATTTCACATAGAAATGAAATAGTTTTTCAATTTCTTTACAGAAAATAGAAATCCTATCCTTCATACATCTATTTAATAAGACGGGTGAGTAGGAGAGCGACCGTGTCCTTAGATGACTTAAAGGCCTGATGAAGGTCTAATACCCAAACGCTGACAGTTAGAGACAGTGTGTGAGAGTTTATCTTTATATCGATTTACAGTAAAAAAAAAAAAAAAAAATCATGTATCCATATCTACACGCTCTAATAAATTGTTTTTCAAATTGCCTGATTTAAAAAGGTAAAGTCTCCAAAATGTGAAGGCCATCAGAGAAAACAATTGCTTACATTATTCAGCCAATCCCTAATTTAAAAATGTAAGAAGGTCATTTTTAGTCATTAGAACAAAAATAGGGTAAAAACTAGGACCAGACCGATATGGGACGGATATGGATATTTGGGAGAATAAAAAGTCTGATATTAAAATATCGGCCGATATCTTTCTCAGATTTATGTTTGATCTGTTGAGAAAGATGGATTTATATACGCATTTATAGCCTTGATCCCTCGAGCAGTTATCAAACACTTGAAGAAAAGATATACAGTTTAATATATGCTATTTGATCGGTGAATAAATGTAAGTATAGCGATGCATATCTGTGATAGAATAAGCCGATAGTTAGTCAATGGATATCCTCATATCTGCAGTTTAATCGGTCGCGCTCTAGAAAACACTCTACATGCAGAAGCTTCTATTCCTCGGTGCTCTACATGAAAACGAGGCCTCTTGATTTGTGAAAGTGTCCAGATTGAACATTTATTTGGTGAAATGCACTGTGGGACGTTGAGGCATCGAGGAGAAACGAACCCCCATGACAGTGAGTCACAGTCTGAGACACATGAGGAGGGATGTAAAAAAAAAACAACAAGAGGTTAAATCTGCACAATTAGCCTGGCTGGCAGACACAGCAGAGGATAGGGGTTAATGATACACAACGCCCCCCCCCCCCCCCCCCCCCCCCCCCCCCTCATCTTGATGAATGTGTGTTTGCATTCCTGCTCGACAGCCGAACGGGCCTGAAGCCGTGGAAGGTGTCAGGAATATATCGGAGGGGGCGGGTAACGGATAGAGGATGCTTCATACGCTCCCTCATATGTTGCAACATGTGTGACGGCTGTTTTTTACATTAGTGTGACGGCTGTTTTTGGCACGTCGTCATGGCGATAAAGGTAAGGATGAGACAAACATTTTTTTGGGGGGGATCTTAACTAATCAATTCTTTTTTTCTCTCTCTTGCAGATGATTCACTCTTCTGTCAAGCTGACTGATTGGTCGGGTTTATTTATTTACTTCCTGATGACTGACGTGAGAAAACTCGGGGACTTAAAAACCAGTCAGCGGGCGGGGTAAGATTTCCCCTCGCATGGCCGCCGTCAGAAGCGAGCGCCCTGAAACCTTCGCTCTCCGCGTGTATTTCCTGCGTGCTGCATGTGTACTGCGAGGTGTCTGTGGGCTTGTTTGCACAGGGACTCAGCTCCTGTTATCTTTCCCTGCAGCTATAGAAGAGGTGAGAAAACATACCCTCACTCTTTTCAGCCCCCCCCTCCTCCTCCTCCTCCTCTTTTTCTTTCTTTGACCCTTATTAGCTACGCTGAGGGGGCTGATGGCAGCCGATTCATCCAGCACTTAATGGTGAGCACACCTGCGTGGGGGCGTCTTTTTCCTCTTCCTCCCCCTCCCCCACTTCTCTCCCATCTTTCACTCTCTTGCCAATCTATTTTTTTTGTTGTTGTTGCATTGTCTCCCCCCCTTTCTCTCTCTCTCTCTCTCCTATCTTCCCTGTTTCTCCTTCGTCTCTGACCTTCACCGGGGATCACTTCACACCTTTAGCTCTGTTTGTTTTGCTTGTCCTGTCGTCCCCCCCTCACTCGCCCCCTCCCTCCCTCTCCTCCTCCAATGAAGCCAAATAACTCAGTTGTCGATGAGGGAACACCCAGCCCGACATGCCCGTACCTCCACGACCTTCCACAATCCCCAACAGACCCCCCAACTCATCCCCGCTGACAGCAGGAATGAAGACGCTGCTTCCTGTAATTCATCTCAAACTGTTGCACATCGGGCTGAAATCCTCTCAGTTAGGGTCTGGTACTAAGTAAACATGTGCTGCTTTGTATGTCTTAGTGAACATTTAATGCATTCTGATGGAATTGCTGCAACAACAAAAAAAAAAGTTAAAATGTCGGCACAGAGAAAGAGAAAGAAAGAGCCTGAAGTGGCTGAAGGAGAATCCTGAAGAGGCCCTCTGTACCTTTGCAGGCCTTCCTGTGTGAGATGGGTTTGGACAGGTCTCTGTAGTAGCCCTCCTTGCAGTAGTGGCAGTGGCGCCCGGCTGTGTTGTGGCGACAGTTGAGGCAGACTCCTCCGCTCTTCCTCCCCGACAGCTTGTACAGCTCCATGTTGAAACGACAGCGCCGCGCGTGCAGGTTACAGTTGCAGGCTGAGGACGGAAACAGGGAGCAAAAGGAATGAGTGACAGAGAAGAGACCCTGCAAAAACTTCAATTGTACAAAAGTTTATTTGTCTTACTGCGAGTGAAAAATATCTGTCAACACATCATCTAAGACAAGTCCAGTCAAACCTTATTTCAAAGTATTATAAACAAAAAAAAGGTCTGAATTTTATACAAAGTCACCTTACCAGATGCCGACGCAGCTAGAAATTTTTGTACAGATAAAGTAGCATTTATTTCTATTGGATGCACATATTTCATACTTTCTCTATATATATATATTGTGTTGTATATTTGTATTGTATGGAAGCCCAAAGCGGACATGAATCATTACATATTTTTTAACTCTGTTTCTGTGATAATGAGAATTCTTTTGTTTTTTTTTCTCTCTAGATCTTTTTTCTCTCGTTATCTCGGGATAGCTATGCTGGTTTTCCTGTGACAATGACTTAATCGTCTTGAGATCTCAAGAAAAATGATTTATTTAAGTCTTTGTCATGGAGAATTAAGACAAAAACTTTTTCCAGGAGTTTTTTTTTTTTTTTTTTTACAAGCACCAGAGTTAAATTTCTTGCATAAAGTCAGAGTGAGCCGATGTTTTAAAGCAGCAGGAAACATTCAGGAAACATCTCCATGAGTGTTTTTACAGGGGTTATGACGTCTTTATCACATGACTGATACGATAGTCGTGTATGTATGTAGGCTCCCTTTTCTTGAATTTAAAGTCGATGTGATTTAACATAGTTTCAATAAAACAGAGCATGAAACTGAAGAGCTGCACAGAGAGTTTAAAGCTGCTGATAACTTCTAATTCTTGTCCCTAGTTTGGCCCTTGACATGTACGTCTCTGCTCATCAGTTTGTTCTTTTCCACATCACTCAAGAAAAAGTTTACTGGTAATTGAATTAATATTGATGACAAAGTAAAAAATGTGCAAAATACTGATTTGTCTTTGACTATGAAACTTCAGAAAACATGCTGATTTAACATTTACTACAGAAACCCTTATTTCTGTAGTAAAGTTTTATGTCTTTTAAAGGACCTGTGTGTAGACTTTCTCCACCATGTCCATTGCACTTTTTCTGCATCATGTCTTGCCTCCTGAGACACACCCCCCCTAACCCCCCCCCCCCCCCCCCTCTGGAAGCAACTCTGGAAGATTTCAGAGGCAGGCTGTCCTGAGATTTCCAGGAGTGTAAGTTTGAAAACAAACTATAAGAGACATTAAACCTCTCTGATATCGAGTTCAGACTTTTGCATCTCTCTCCTCTCTCACTCTGTCTCTCTCTCTCTCTCTCGTCTCCTTCCTCCTCTTCTCTCCCTCTCTCTCGTCTCCTTGTCTCCTTCCTCCTCTCTCCAGAGTGCACACTGTACTGAACACAAAGTTGAGTTTCATCACATCCTCCTCTTCCCAAGCGAGTCCCAACTGAGCATGTGCGAGACTCCTCCTCACCACTTGCTTGTTTACTGATCAGTACAGTCGCGAGTTTAATTAGCCGGCTGATGTTTATTCATGACTTCCTGGCAGCCGAGCGAGGCCGACGTGCCCGACTTCATTAAGACCAGGCCGTGCGAGACGCCGGCCCCTCCACCGGCACCGCAGACGCACTCATGCATTATTCACAGCAACGCTTCTGATACAGTTTGTGGCTCGGCTGTGTGAGGGGAACATACTGTACTCTCTCTCTGTGTGTGTGTGTGTGTGTGTGTGTGTGTGTGTGTGTGTGTGTGTGTGTGTGTGTGTGTGTGTGTTCATCGAGGGTTATCTGGGTCCCCTGGTTGGAGCTTCTGAATATTTTCCCAGCAGCACCCTCTTCACACAGCTCATCATCCTCCCCGTCATTACTGAGGAAGACCGAGGGAAGCTCGCATTCCCCTCAGCATCCCTCAAACCTGACATTTCACCGGAGTGTGTGTGTGTGTGTGTGTGTGTGTGTGTGTGTGTGTGTGTGTGTGTGTGTGTGTGTGTGTGTGTCCGAGTGCAACTGTGTAATCTTCATGTGTGTGTGTCTGGGAATGTTTTATCTGGATGTGTGCGACTCCTGGGATTCCCCTCTCTCCACTCTGAAGGCCTAATTACAATATATTTTCTAAAACACACACACACACACACACACACACACACACACACACACACACACACACACACACACACACACACACACACACACACACACACACACACACACACACTTTATCAGTAGTGACTTGGGGGTTTAATTAGTGAAACGTCTCAGCTTCAGACTGCTTGTTTTAAGCCTCTCTGTTTAATTCAATGTCAATAAAATAAAACTTTTAATACCACGAGATGATCTTATTTATTTTTTATAAGCGTGCTCTACCATTGGCTGAATTTAATCACCTGATTTTGCTTTTTTTATTTCTATTCTGAAAAATGCTCGGTTTGTTTTTTATGTGTTTACTTAAACTGAAATGTTTAGGACTCACATCAGGGCTGAGCGATAAATCTAATTCATCAATAAATCGGATCTCTTCCACATTTCAAGATTTCCCCCTCAAATTTCTCAGCTGCTCCACTCGGGTTCCCGTAGTTCACATCCTCCTTTCTTTACTTCCTACAGAGTGTCTGAGTGGCATCATGACATGACGTCCTGATGAAGACTCAGTAGAGTTAAATAAAGGATTTTTATCTGACATCAGAGTGCCTCAGACTTTGTAATTGAAGACCGCCTCTCCACACTTCAAACTTTCTTCATCATCAGGACAGTCTAACTTCTTAATTTTTTTTTACATATTTATAATACATTTAAAATCATCGTTGTTAGACTAGCAGTTCAACGCTGCTTGCTGCCTTCAATGCGACTCATTGCACAGCCTGACTTCATATTTTCTCTCGTCTTAAATAGTGCAAAAGGGAGTTTTTTTTTTTTTTAAACAGGAATGTTCTAGAAAATTAACTTTGTACAGTGAACTGCTGACAGGAACAAAAAAAAAACACGAGGGAGGGAAAAAAATCCAACGCTGTCCGTGAAACAAAAATCAGAATTGACAAGGCCGAAAAAAACAACAACAACAGGAAGTGGAATAAACAGAAACCTCGATATTCAGATTGCCAGAACTTCTTTAAAGCTGTTTGACTTTTGTCTCCTGTTCTTAAAGAACACCTGATTCATCTGTTTGACCCAGTGCAGCACTCACTTCTATCTCCTTAATAATGCTTCATGTTATTAAACTGTTGGTAAGAATCAGTTTTGATGTCCGGTTGTTTGGCCGGTGGAGGAGGACTCTGTATACTCTCTGAGGTCATGACTCATGAATCCAGGTTAAAACGATCGTCTTCACCCCCGGTGTCCTGTGTGCTCGCTTCCTCTCCTTAAAGTGACACAGATCGGATGTTTGCATTGTCGTCCAAAGCTTCATTCACACCTGTGTGTGTGACTCACGTCGGGGGGGAGGGGGGGGGGGCTTTCACATTCACACCGCTCTGACTCCACTTGGGAAAACCCCCTGAAGCTCGCCGCCAGACACGACCTCGATACTGAGCGTCTTGGAGCAGAAATGTTTTCTGGATTTGAGTGATAAGAGTGAGTTCAGTTCTCCTCTCTAGACGTGGATATTTCTTCTTTAAATCAATATGTAAACATTGATCACATGATGGATAAAGCTCTTAGAGAGCGCTTATGTGATCTCTAAACCTGAGCTGGCTGTCAATCATCCCGGGAGGCGGGTCCAGTTGACCCTGTGATTCTGGCTCCAGGGGCCACAGTTTAAGTGAAAGCTACACCTGAGCAGCTAACAGGGATCAGTGGAGAGAGTCAGACATGTCTCCGTCTCACACACCCTCCCTCTGGGGGGAATTCAAGCTCGCAGACTACTCCCCCCCATGCCTCGTCCTGGGGAGGCCCCGCTGGTTATTGTAGTCAGTAAACAGGCTGGATGTGAAGGTGTGTGTGGGGGGGGGGGACATTGTGTTGAAACCGTATCATGCTTCATCAGGTATTATGTCAGAGAACGGAGACGAGTGAGAAGCACTTTATGTAAACTCAGTGACACTGAGAGCGTGATGCAGGATGAACGCTGGATTTAAAATAAAAAATAAAAAACCTCATGGTGTGCTGTTATTGGTGGCACCGATCCAACACGTCTATTTTATGAGTGACATCATCGAAGCCTCGTCAAAATAAGAGACACTCCATTAAAATACAAACTGTGATATTATCTGATCTGGTTGGATTTTGACAACATTTGTATCAGACCTAAAAAAGCTGTGATTATATCAAACATTTGATTTTAAGGTAACGCCAGGAGGAGTAAAAAAAGGCCTCCTTAAAACATCTCTGATTGAGTTTTATGACCACTGACACCAAACGACCGAGCTCACTGGGGCTCTCATGATTTTATTCCGACTTTGGACTCTCGTCTTTGACTTTGAAATCACTTGAGAAGTCATAAATGTAACGCCGGCAGACACCAGACTGAAGGATGTAAATAACTTGTGAGATTATTCCAGGTCGCCTCTAAAGAGAGCTTCAAGATTATTTAACGATTCCCTCATTGGACAAAAGATTTAAGGGGATGAAATGTAACGCTTCATGATCCCTGGGACAGGAAGTGAAGTGAACACATCTCTCTGCGGCTGTGAAAATACCTGCTCTTTCTGTTTTTAGAAAGGCCGCTGTGATAACCAAATAATAGAGCACTGTGTGTACTGCTGCACACACACACACACACACACACACACACACACACACACACACACACACACACACACACACACACACAGCATTCCTCACACCTGGTCTTTACAAGCAGCAGGATTCAGGGTTTGTGCCCTTCAGTGGAGACACAAAAGCTGAGCTGTGGTTTATTTCAGCCAAGCGATCAGCTCACACACCTTCACAGCAAACAAAAGCTGCTGCTGCTATTCACACCGGATCACACACACACCGGATCACACACACACACACACACACACACACACTGGAGTGGACCAGGTGCACTCGAAGGACACGTTTGCTCTTAACTTCCTGTGATGCAACATTTCATCTAACAGTCATAAACAGAAAGTTATTCCCCCACTCTCTCTCTCTCTCTCTCTCTCTCTCTCTCTCTCTCTCTCTGATTTCTGACTCTATCCACTTTCCTATCGCTACAATAAAGGCAAAGAAATCCAAAAAACAAAATAAATCTTAAATCAAACGAGTGGCTAACATAACCCTTCTAATATTTTTTACTTTTCAAGATGTAATGTACCGTCTTTGTACTCAAATATGTTAAAGCTCCTATAGTATGAGGAGTTTTGAGCTGGTTATGAAACCCACTGAAACTAATACTGAAACCTGTTCATGAGACACAAAAACAATCGAGACCATCGGAGAGAAGATCCATTATTAAGATCCACTGTTGTTATTTTCATGGCCTGTAGCGGCTGCCGCAGGGTAGCTGTCACACATGTTGGGTTTATACATTTTTCACCGCAGTGATTCTGATATTTGTGATAAAACAAAACAAAATCAACATCCAACGTTCCTCACAGGAGCTTCCATTCATGACCGCGTTCACCTTTTAGAAACGGCCTGAAACCTCCGGCCTGTTTTCAATAGCAGCTCAGTGGGCGTCTCCCCCCCCCCAGGTGAGCAGTAAAAAGAAGTGTGAACTGATACCTTTAACACACGAGTAATTGAATTAGCTGGATGAAGCTAAGCTTACCCAAAAGCTTTTCAACACCTCCTGTAAATCTGTAAATGACGGACCACGACTGTCAAGAAAGAAGAAGAAGGAGAAGGAGAAGGAGAAGGAGAAGGAGAAGCAGAAGAAGAAGAAGAAGAAGAAGAAGGAGAAGGAGAAGGAGAAGGAGAAGAAGAAGCAGAAGAAGAAGAAGAAGAAGAAGAAGAAGGAGAAGAAGGAGAAGGAGAAGGAGAAGGAGAAGGAGAAGAAGAAGCAGAAGAAGAAGAAGAAGAAGAAGGAGAAGAAGGAGAAGGAGAAGGAGAAGAAGAAGAAGAAGAAGAAGAAGGAGAAGAAGGAGAAGGAGAAGGAGAAGAGGAAGAAGGAGAAGGAGAAGGAGAAGGAGAAGGAGAAGGAGAAGGAGAAGAGGAAGAAGGAGAAGAGGAAGAAGAAGAAGAAGAAGAAGGAGAAGAAGCTGCTTTTAGACTCAAACTGCAGAATTTAACAGGAAGTCGATTTGTTTATGGAGTGATGCAGTTTCCCGCACATCCCTCTCTGCAGGACGCACCGGGGGCCTCAGCGCTGTGTGTGTGTGTGTGTGTGTGTGTGTGTGTGTGTGTGTGTTTTGGAAAAGCCGGGCTAATTAGTTTCTTTGAGTGGTTCCCAGCCCTCTATCTCCTGACCTCAGTCATGGAGCAGAACAGAGGCTCGGCTAATTAGAGGGGAAAATGTTCACGAGCAGAGCTGGAGGTTGAGGTTAAGCTCATCGTACTTACGATAAGCCGGGTAATTGAGCGATGTCGGTCGAGGCCTCGGTTTTGTTTCAAGAGACACTCGGAACAACTGATCTCTGCCACTCTCGCTAAATCCTCACGCTGGATTGAGCTGCTGCCTGCTCACCATCACAGATATCTGAATATCCACATGTAAAAAAAAAAAAAAAAAAAATCTCCTGACTCTTATCGACGCTTTCCCGAAATAGAAATGTCCAGACGATTTGTGAGGTCTTCATTCTCCCCTGGCTGTCGTCATCTAAAAACCCAACAGCAGCAGCGCCTGTGAGCAGCAGGAGCTCTGCTGGTCTGTCTCCGGGCTTTTTAAACAAACACAGAGGGGAGTCCACACACCCACAGTTTTCACTCCAAATCCCTCCGGAGGTGCTCCCACAAAATAATCTCATTGACCTCCCCGGGAGAACGTTTTTAAAAAGGTATCGGGTGTCCTCTGCCTTTTTTTTTTAGACAGACTTTAAAGAAGACTTATTTTTGCAAATGTTTTCATAAACTGCGCCCCAAAATATGTGGAAGAACTCGATACCGACCCCGAGACCATATGGTGCATTAATGAAATCACGGCTTTCTGGGAAGCATCCCTCTTTCTGTGAAAACACTGAGAGTCTCTCTCTCTCTCTCTCTCTCTCTCTCTCTCTCTCTCTCTCTCATGTCCTTCGCAGTGTGACCTTTGCCCTGTGAGACAGGAAGGTGGAGTGTAAGGAGGAAGGACACGGTAATTGGACGTATTCACAGTATCGACCACAAACCAGGAAGTGAACATACTGATGAGCAGAGGAGAATATGAAGCAGCGTCAGCTCACTGATCGCGCTCCAGCTGTTTGATATAAACGCCTCCCGTTGGGCTGCGGTGACTTTTACCTGCTGTGTTCACACCATCAGCTCAGCACGGATGAGAGCGAAGGTCCGGACAAAGTCAGTGTGATAAACTTGGCCGCATGCAGCTCACACTGAACATCTTCAAGAACTTTGTGCACCTCTGAGCACAGCACATTTCTCTCTCTCTCTCTCTCTGAGTTCAGACTGCTGTTTCAAGCTGCAATGTTTACGCCCCTGTGACGTCTCGCCTTCAAATATTCAGATTTGTAATAATGATGGATGAAAGAACGTGATATACGCACTGTTGTAGGATGAGAAGATGGATCATCATCTTCATATATAACATCTGTATCAAAGCTTTTACTGTACGATATTTTGGAGATTTTGAATTCTAAATCTTCATTCTATCAACTAGAAATAAATTAAAGTAGTGGATTAAAAGGAGAATCTTTCGGGGGCGCCCGTGGCCTAGTGTTTGGTGCTTGAACCCCGATGTGCGGAGGCATGGTTGTCCAGGCGAGAAGCCCGGGTTCTAGTCTGACTTTGGGCTCCACTCTCTCTCTCTCTCTCTTTCTTTATTCCCGGGTTCTGAATCTATCCACTGTCCTGTCTCAAAAAATAAAAGCATAAAAAGCCGAAAATTAAACCTTAAAAAAATGATTCCCTCTTACTTTTGCTGAGAATTTTATCTGAGT